>NW_020455603.1:48353-193325 GCF_003342845.1 Nothoprocta perdicaria | reverse complement strand
GAGCAAGGGGAGAGCAAGGGGAGAGCAAGGGGAGAGCAAGGGGAGAGCAAGGGGAGAGCAAGGGGAGAGCAAGGGGAGAGCAAGGGGAGAGCAAGCTACAACTTCAATATCCAGTGCTTTGTGTCACAGGCCCTATACTATTACTATGAGAAAAAAATCCCTTAAGATCGTTGGTCAGATCAGGACCATCCATGATCTGAAATAAAGCAACAGCAATAGAAAGTGCTAGCTGACTACCAGGAGACTTCAGGAGGGATAAGAAGAACTTCTCAGAGAAGCCAAACTCTGAGCATCCAGAGAATATTGTCATCAGACAGGGATGCACCCTGTCAGCAGAAGCTAAATGAGCACTGCTGAAGCACAGTTTGATTTCGATTTTGACTACTCTTGGTCCTTGTTAGAGGGAGTTAATTCTGTATTTTTTCCTGTTACATCTGAAAAGCATAAAGGTAAAATTAGGCCCTGAAAGCAAAACACTTATGTGATTTTCAGCTTTGGATAATTATTTAATCTGTGAGATAGCTATGCTTGTTTACAGAATATTATAAACTAGGCTCTGTACTATTGTCAGAGGAATTCAGCACCTACCAACCTGCAATCTTCTTTAAGTACCTCAAATATTTTCATGTTTTCTCTTTTATATTGGACAAACACAGATAATATATTGGTAAGCTAAACTGTTACAAGAAAAAGTCTGAAAATTTGATTTGAAACTTTTTTCTTTTATTTTTCTCTCTTATCTTACTGTTGTTAGCCAAGTAGAAAAACCTGCCAGAGAATATCTTCCTCGACTTATTAAGTATGACCTAACTAAAGTATCTGCTTTGACAACACTATTAAAGAGAAGCAAGCTTATCAGCAGTGAAAATTTATCAGCAGTTTATCAGCATTAAATGTAACTTTTGGGTCTACTATAAATAAGCAGCTACAAACATACAGGTTTGTAATATCCTGTCTTAACATTCAGAGACTTCAATTACCTTATTCACCAGCCCACAACAGATGTTTTTTAAGACCTCTCAAATACCATGCATAAAAGAAAGTGGGACAGATTCCCTTTTATGCACCAACTACTTTCAGTCTCCACAGTGATACAAAGCAGCTGCAAACTTATTCTCATCAGCTGGTTAGCCCTATTTACAGCAGCTCTGTGACACTGAGATGTTATAAAGCAGCTGGAAGTTGGTGATTCTGATTACTAGAAATAGTAATAGTAATCACTCTCACTAAATTAATCAGTGGCAGTGGTAAAATGGAGAGAGGAGAGGAAAAAAAAAAAAAAAAGTTGCCGCCAACCATCCAAGTGGTAGGAACAAAACCTCTCTTTGCATAAGATATATTTTAAGAAACTGTCAGTCTTTGTGTAATTATTACCTTTGAAGCATTCCCAAGTAACAGAATAAAATCCATCCAAAACTAACAAATAGAAAACAGACATAAACCTACAGATTTCTCTTGTAAATTCAGAGACTGATGTGCAGAATATGTGGAATTAGAAAAATCTAATTACAGTGAACCATCACTAAATTGATGTATAGTATGTAGAAGAATTTCATGGTACAAGGGACTGAAGTATCCAAAAAAATATTCACTTTTTGGCTCTTTCGGTAATTTACAAACAGAGCTATACTGAGGATTAAAAAGCTTGCCTGTATAATGGAGGTAATACTCCACCCATGTACCTCTGCACTTTTACTGATGGTAGGAATCCACGTTATTACTCATTCTTTTTCCATGTGTATGCATTTCTTATATCAAATGTATAAAGAAAATTGAGTACATGATAGTACTAATGGCAGGATTTTGTCCCAGACAAAATCCGCAGTCTAATGCATTTATATTCTTATAACAACTTAGGATCTTGTTGTGGCTTCTTGTGTATTTGTCACTACAAGAGTAGGTAGCAAAGGAAAAGAATAGCTCTGTATCATTGTGTTAATTTTGAAATCAGTAAGACAGACAAAGCACTAAACTGTTAAACATTTGGGAGCATTTTATTGAGTCAGAAAAATACACAATACAATACCCATTATCAAGAGCCTAAGTATTCTAGGTCAAATATTGCTATAAATTTGCATCCTTGATCCATTCATAAATCAGAGATTGACGTCTGATAATAAGACAGATTCCCTTGCAGCTTCTCAACCCTGTCCATATCATCAAGACACTATTAAAAAACATGGGTAATGAAGATCCTTTACCTACTAGTTACGATTCACTGAACAAGCATGCAAGAGCTGTACAGAAAAATAATGAAATGATATTCCTTAACTACCCTTGAGACACAGTGGAAACACAGGAAGGACAGAATTATACAGCTTCTTGGTGACATCTTTATTACGGTAGCACTTTTTTTTTTTTTTTTTTTTTTTAACTAGCCTAAGCTACTTTTTCATTAGTGCCTCAACAAATTACTTTGTACTACATTGCAGACAGGATTGCAATTGATGAGAACATCTATATAGTATAACATCACGGATGATGATATATCAGCTGTCTGCAGCCAGAAGCAATCATTGCAGTGATTAGAAAACAGAGTAATGTCCCTGTTCATGTTGGTGCCTCAAACAATCACGAGAAGGGATGACAACAATTAGTTGCTGTGCTGACACAGGACATTTGGCAGCAATGACAGAAGAGATCAGCTGCATGAATGTGTGGTTGTCATTACTTGATTTTTTTTTTTCTTTTTAAACTTGCATGGCATCACAGGAATGCCTGAAGCAACAAATGCCAGGAGAAGGGGCTGGTAGACAGGAAATCTGATAATAAAGTGAAACACAATCTTTAAAAAGTTCATCAAGCTAGATATCCCAGGGTCTCTAAGTTGGAAAAGTTGTTGAAGCGCAGAAGCCTAATACTGCCATGAAAAATGTGCATTAACAGTTTATTGGAGACAGCATTTTTAAAAGCCCATCAAAATCATTCATCTTTCAGCTAAAGTTAAACTTCACACTTTGACTGGTTAGTATGTGTGAATATCTCCAAGGAGGAATCAGTACAAAAGACAAGTATCTAAACAGTATTCAAGCTTAAAGAAGAGGTGCTTGTGGAACTAGCATAGCAAAATAATAACCTGGAAAGGGGACATTAAAAAAGGGGAGGGGGAGGGGAAGGAACACATGCAAAAAGCTGAGAACTCAAAAGCATACTGGTTGCTTATATACTAGTTTTATATTTTCATATAGCGGAAAATACTTGAGTTTTCAAACTGCTTCTAAGTGATTCTAACCTGGAGATACTTTGTTTTCAAAAGATGACTGAAATAAAGCAGAACCTTTCCATCCTTGCAACAAATACTGCACCTGAAAGTACTTTCTTTTTTTTTTTTTTTTTTTTTTTTTTTTTGTTCCCATGTTATTAAAAAAACCCACAAACTTTCCTTCCCAGAAATAGGTTTTATTACACTTGGCCTGTACAATTCTATTTGGCCAGTGAAAAATCTAGTTTTAAACTTCACGTGACTCTTTTGTAAATAAGTGGGCCAGCTGAAAAGATTAACATCGTAATTTGGCAAATATTTGTTATTGGTTTGGCAGGTATTCAAAGGAGTGCAAAAGTCATCTAGCTTACAAGTACACAATATCAATATATTATACTGAACACCAAACAAGGAAAAAAAAGACTAACTAATATAATTTTCAGTTGTTTCAAGAAGACAAAAAGGGCAGGCTTTTCTTTTTTTAATAATTTTACTAATTTTGTTACTGAGAGTTTTTAAATCTCTTGTTATCTAAATACTATGTCTAACATAAATGTTTTATGAATAATTTCTCTGAAAAAAAAGAAGATAAAAAAACTTATTACAGCACCAACAGTCACTTTATTCACATTCTATACTACCCATGCTACTCATTAAACTGAATAGAAAGATACAGGTGAATCAAAAACATACAAATAAAACTTCATTTTTAATCACTGACTGCTAGGTTTCATTTATGCTTGAGAGGCCATTGAGTTCATTACAATATTATAAACTTCTAAGTACTTATTCAGAAAAAGCATTGGGACATGCCTTAAAGTGCGTGGCTAAAGGTAAGACTGCTTAACTTGTGAAGTTTCATCAGAAAAAAAAAAAAAAACTTGTGAAAATTTGGCTCAGTTAGCAATCTTTTTCTGTCTTTATAAAGGTGACTTTCCTGAGAATCCTGTATCTTCATAGTGTGCCTCATCATAATAACATATTTTCAGATTGAAAGGATGTTTAATTCTCAACTGAGCTCCTGCATTTGTAATCAAATATATTATGATCCACTGACCTAAGAGTATCTTGGTAGAATGCCATGTAGATGAACTATGAAAACAGGAGGTCTACTAATGGGTGAAGTATATTTTAGGTTTAATAGTATGTGAATGCCTGATATGTTTTGGAAAAAATAGCTGATTTGTTTCTTGGTTCAATTTTTAATATAATGTGTTTCTGCATACATTTCAAATTTATTTTTTTCTACCTTTGAAGAAGAAAAGGATGAATTCTGTAAGGAACATCACTATGCAATCTCCATTTTCTTCCTATTGAAATATAGGGATGTACATATTGTGAATTCTGCCCCTAAACATATACTTGAAGACTAATTTTTGACACTATTTAGGTTGTGGCAAATCTGCAAATCTGCTCATCTAGTTTTAAAGGTGAGCAGAAGCATATTTCTAGATTTAGAATATAGATGTATTTAGCCTTGCGCTGAGCAGGCAAACTAGGATAAATTGTAATCAAATTTTCAAATAACCATCTCTCTGCTTAGTTCAGGAAGAACATTCAAAATCTACAGAGCCTTCTTTCTCCTCCTCCCTTTCCCCCCACCCCCCCAAAAAAAAAGCCAAACCAAATCAACAAAACACACAACATTAATTATTTTCTACCTGCAACATAAAAATTCTGTGAAGCAGAAACAATGAGAAAAAAAGATTAGGCTATTTCAGTGTTGAATAACATGAGCAAGAGACATCATGGGTAGTAAATGTGCTAAACACAGGAAAAGGAGTCAAGTGATCTGCAAACATGAGTCAAAAGCAAATTCTGTAATTAGGCAGTGGACATACATATAACAGCACATTGAATAGGCAGGAAAAAATTACTTTTAACTTTAGCACCTGAAAATTTAGACCTTGTTACCACATTTGATTAGCAATGTGTGTTACCACATTTGATTAGCAATTTACATCTTGCCCATAGAATCCTGAGTGACAACCAAGTATTGAATCAAATTCAATACTTAGCTTTTGAGGGAAAATACTACAGAAAGTATAGTGAAGTTACAAAATCAAGCAACTCCAAACTTCAGGAAAAAAAAAAGATAAATACGAAACTAAATGTTTCTTCTTGATGGGAGATACTCATGGTAGGTGCATAAGATAGTGTCACGGAACAAGTGGTGGCGGGAGTGAGTGACAAAATGCACTTCACTTGTATGAAAGAAATAATAATAGGATTTATTAATATGGACAACAATTTCACGAGATTCTATGGCAAGGTCACTTATTATTCACTGCATGGAGGCTCAAGATAATACACAATTATCTTGGGACACCCTCCCATTGGGTCATGAGGTTCAGATTGGATCCCCTTGCTTTCCAGGCTCCTTCTGAGAGGAGTCTGGGTGTGGCTGGATCCAATCCGAGTCCCAGACCTGGTCAGCGGTTTATGACTAAGGGTTCTTGTGCACAGTTACAAAGTAAAGTTAAAGAGAGCGCACTATGTTCACTTACCACAAATCTGTCGTGGAAAGGAGGGTCTCTCAACCTCAAGGAGTATCCTTGAGAGGCGTCCCTGCTCAAGGGGAGATCCTGATGTGCTGCCCATTGCCATGCCAGGAGAGCTCAAAGGGCTCTTGGGCTGTCTGCATATTTATAGGATGATTGATTTATAGTCATTCTTTCATTTCAGAGGCCCATCGGCTAGTGTATTAGCCTTACCTCCCATTTGGGATGCAGTCTTCAGGAATGTTATGTTGAGCCTAAGTGGCAGAAGAAACCGGAATGGTGGCACCTACCAGGATTAGATAAATCGCTGGTGGTTAGCAACTGAACAGGGCTGCATGTAAGGTACAGGCCAGGCTGAGCTGGGGAAGGAGCATATCCGTCACACTCCACCCCGTCACTATAGTCAATCCATGTTATCATCACAGAGTGGTGGTACGGTCACCTCTTGCCTCTGTGTCATAAATAGCGTATCAATAATTCTCGCACTCACAGGCTAATGGTAAGTAAACATTTTAGCATGAAGTATTGCTATTATGTACTAATAATACACCTAATAACAGTAGAGCTAGTAACATCACAATTGGATGAAGCATAAGATTAAAAATTCCTGTTGCTGTTGGTGAGCAGCTAAGAAGAGTTTCCCACCAATGGTGTTCTCCATCTCCTTTCTGTTTAGCTCTTATATTGCTATAGCTGGTCTTAGTTAAGCAGCCTTAAGTTGGTTGAATGATCAATCAATCGTTAATAGATACACTAACAATAAACAAAATACAGTTAGTACAATAATTAGAGACTTTACAACTTGCATTAACATGGCTAAGCAAAAGACTGTTCAGGTTGTTATTTCCACTCGCATGTATCGTACTGGCAATACTTCATTCAGAGGGCATTTAACAATGGATTGCATTAACTTTAACAAGCTGAAACACAAAGCATGATCTCAAAAAAAAGATTACAAATAGCATTACAGCAACAACCCACAGTCCTTTCAGTCAAGGGTCTCTTTTGGCTACCGGGCTGTCCGTGGTATCGCTATTCCTCTGGCAGTGAGGGTATCGAAGATGCTGCAGCAGGCAATTCTGGCCAGAACCACTGTACTGGAACCCATTGTGGTCCTCGATCTGTAGAGACACAAGCATACCCACATCCCCATGTTATTAAAGGTACAGATTTTCCCCATTGGCGTGACTCAGAACCTTGGAATTTCACCAAAGTTGTACTTAGCTTTTCCTGAGTGGTAACACCAAAAGTGTCTTTGCACTGGGAGTGAGTTGTCTGTTTCTCGATTTAAATAGTTAGGTACATACAGGGCCTTTTGCAACTGTTCCTGAGGATGGGTTTTTGTTTTTGTAGCATGGTTTTCAGGATGCCATGGGCACAGTCAATGATGGCTTGGCCCATAGGCGAGTGGGGGATCTGGTGCAGTGTTTTATACCCCACTGTTGAAAGAAAAGAATGCTGCGATTGAGTGAGAGGTATATGCAGGCCCGTTATCTGTTTTAACCTGGGCAGGTATCTCATAGTAACAGCATTTCACAAGGAATACAACCTATGATACAAATGAATACTATAAACAAGAATAACAGTTCTAGTAACAGCTTTTGTAACCAAGGCCATCTCTATTTGCATTGTCCAAATGGATCCCAGTTGTCATCAATCTGTTATTCAGCTTCATCTTCAGGATCCAAGTCTGTTCATTTTTCAGCAGTCTCACAAAACAGCATATAAAAAGTAGCGGGATCCTCAGCCTTACCCTGTACAACTTGAAATAGTTTTACAACAGGTCTAAGCACTGCTTGTTTTACTGCATGTAATATTAACTGCTGATATTGTTTAATCATCAACTTACGCACCCCCCTATTTGATCACAGTCTGGTTCTCAGGGCAAGATAAAATATTCTAGTCTCTCCCTAGTATTTTATCTCTCATCTTCCTCTCAAGCTTTATTCAATACCATTCGGTTTTCCTTGGGTGCAAGTAAAGTATTCAGAAGCACTTGTAAGTAGCTGACTGCTTCCAATTCATTAAATCTTCAGGCGTTCTCTCTGCTCCCACTGCCTGATGTGAATCCCACTGCATTCTGCTGTGCTTGAGCCCTGCCTGCAACTGGACTCAATTCTTCACTTTGTTCTCCTTTTTTTTTTTATGATAAAGGAATTATCATCAATTCTCCTTTTCCCAACAGACCAACAATTGCACATCCTCTTCCCCATCATCTACTTACAAATAGCCTTTCAAACATTTTTCTCTGTACTGCAAGCCAAACAAAACTGAGACACCTTCCTTTTGTCCTCCATAATCATTCAAATCAGTTACCAAAAATCATATTTCCTTCTAACACCTTCAAATCAGATACCAGCAATTTACATTTCYTTCTTGTTTCATGATCATTTTTCAGGAAAAACAACAAATCTACATATGGGATTTCATCCCACTTATCCACTTATTCTKCCTCCTGCAAAACAACATGTTACCAAATGTGCTATATCTTAAAGTTCCATTCTTTGGCCTCCTTTCTTGATCTTCCAGAATGTACAGTGGCCATCTCCAAGTCCTTCCTGGCTTGAAGGCACTTTGCCAGAATCTTGCTGGCACAGGAATTGCTATCTTGTGAATTGCTGTCTTGTGAATGAATCCTATCTTGTGGTGGATTCATTCTCGAAGCGTTTGGCAGCCTCGGCATGGCATTTCCCTGCCACATGGCAGATTGATTCCAAGCATGTAAAGAGGTGGCTGCACTGAGGCAGCTACGTTTCTGCCTGGTCACAGTAGCTACCGTGAACCACATGTTCTCCTTCAGTTGTAAACTAAGTAGGCTGCTGTCCAGCAGGATAGCAAGACTGATCATTTTCCCCGATGGACAATGGATGAGAGGTGGCTGACAGGCTCCAAGCTTGCGGGTGTCCCCGCAGAGACAACGCAGGTCTCTGTTGGAGTCTCTCTCCACCTCAGATCCACAATCATTTTTACATCTGGTGCGTCCTGCCACATAGGGTCAGTATGTGTCAGGAGGCAATCAGAGGGCTGGTAAAGCTCTGCCTTTATCGTTATGTAATATGCAACTTTCCCCAGTGTGCACATGTGTACTCAGCAATGGGGGTATCTGGTCTCGTTATCAGGGTTATACCTTCATCATCTTCCTCTCCCTTGTCTTAGGCTTGACCTCCGAGCTAGCTTAGGAGTCACCTCCTCTAGCATTGCAAAGACAGTTAGAAAGTGGTATCGGACATCATGTGTATGATGTGAATATGTAACATAATTCTGAGATATGAGTGACATCCGTCTGACAAATCCGGAGAGGTGTCAGGCCTCAAGGGTTTACCTCCATGGTGGGAGATATTGACAATCTGAACAGGCCTGGATAATTTGCCACATCTCATCAGTCGTGATACGGAACATCCGGTGCAAAGTGTGGGCACTCTGGTGAAGGAAGGCGTGAGACAACCGCACCTGCTGGAATATGTCTGGAAGGGTGGTTACCCTGGCAAGGCTGTGAGCATGCTGATTGCCTTCCATCAGAGGTCCAGGCAACATTGTCGGAGACCTGATATGTGTTATAAAGTAAGGAGCATGTGGATGATTCAAATAGGCTCCTTCTAGTCAGTTAACCAGTCCTGCAACATATGCTGAATCAGAAACAATGTTAATCGCTTGTGAAAACATGCAAAAACAGTGAACCACTGCTGCAAGTTCTGCAGTTTCCAAAGTATCCATAAACTCGAACGTCCTGCCACCCCCCCACCCAGCGGGCCAGCCTTGAAGTAAAATAGCTGGGCGATTTTTGCTCTGTGCGGAAAGAGGTAAGGTTGCGGGGGGGAAGAAGCACATTAGCAGCTGCTTTAATGACATTGTTGCCGCTTCCACCACTTCCCAGCACCAGGGAGGAGGAGGATACCTTACTTCTTCATGGCCACGGGAGGCAGACTGAGGAGATAACGAAGGAGCGACTCCATCAACTTCTGGCCTTGGGCTCCTGCCTCTTCCTCTGCACTGTGCCTCCATTTCGTCAAGAGGATCATATATTGCATGGGAGTCGGTATCATTTTGTTGATCAGCTCCAAGTTGTGTGACACAAACCTGTGGGACTCTGCTATGTTCACCAGTAAGTTCATGGTAAAAGGAGTTGTCAGCCCATTCTCTAACACTGGCTTTTGGAGTTCCTGTGTTATGTTGTACTCTAAAGGCTGATGATATTGCAGAGCCTGATTACATGAGTACATGACTGGGAAAGCAAATAGCACTTCTACATCCCCCGCTTTCCTGGCTTCTCGATGTACCTCAGTGCACCAGTCGCGCAGATTGGGCAAAACCAGATCTGACTCTTGTTCAGGATTGGATCTGGGGAATTGTCAGGCAGATCCACACAAGCCACAGTGCATTCCACACCTTGATCCGTGCCTTGATCTGGATCAGGTGGGACGGTAAGCGTGTACTCGGTCCCTGCTCTATTAGGTCTTCCAGGTCCATCACAGATAGATGGTAGATACATTTTCTTCTACTCAGTTTTGACATGTCACCCAAAGATTAAAATTTAATTTCTAAACCAGGCATGTGCAAGATTGTGTCAACTAGCATAGTGTAAAAAAAAGAATGTTTTCTAGAACAGGTCTGTTTTAGGACAGACATAAATACATAGAATCATAGAATCTTTAAGGTTGGAAGGGACCTTCAGAGGTCATCTGGTCCAACCCTCCTGCACACACAGGGTCACCTAGAGCATGTGGCACAGGGCTGCATCCAAGCTGGTTTTAAAGATCTCCAAAGAAAGAGATTCCACAGCCTCTCTTGACAACCTGTTTCAGTGCTCTGTTACCCTCACTATTAAGATTTTTTTCCTTAAGTTCCTGCAGAACTTTTGGTGCTTCAGTCTGTGGACGTTTCCTGTAGTTCTATTAATGGCCACCACTGAAAAGAGACCAGTCCCATCCTCCTCACTCCCTCCCTTGAGGTATTTAAAACACTGCTCAGGTGCCCCCTCAGCCTTCTCTTCTCTTATGGCTGAACAGGCCCAGCTCTCTCAGCCTTTGCTCATAGGGCAGATGTTCCAGGCCCCTGATTATCCTCATAGCCCTGTGCTGGACTCTCTCCAGCCCCTCCATATCCCTCTTATACTGGGGAGCCCAGAACTGCACACAGTATTCCAGATGTGGCCTCACCAGGGTTGACTAGAGGGGGATGATCACCTCCCTTGACCTGCTGAAGACACTCTTCTTAAGGCAACCCAGGATCCCACTGGCCTTCTTGGACACCAGGGCACACTGCTGCCTCATGGTCATCTTGTCATCCACCATGATGCCCAGGTCCCTTTCTGCAGGGCTACTCTCCAGAAGGTCAGTCCTCAGTCTGTACTGGTGTCTGGGGTTATTCCTGCCCAAGTGCAGGACCCTTAACTTTCCCTTGTTGAATGTTATGAGGTTTCTCACTGCCCAGTTGTCCAGTCTGTCCAAGTCTATGTGGACGGTGGCGCAACCTTCCGGGGTACCCGCTACTCCTCCCAGTTTTGTATCATCAGAAAACTTGCTGAGGAGGAAGGCACTCCGTCCCTTCATCCAGGTTGCTGATGAAGAAATTGAACAAGTCTGGACTGAGGACTGACTCCTGGGGGACACCGCTACCCACAGGCCTCCAACTGCACTCTTTGCCACTGATTACCACCTTCTGAGCTCTGCCATGCAGACAGTTCTCAATCCACCTCACTGTCCACTCATCTTTCCCACACCTCCAGAGCTTGCCCAGGAGGATGCTGTATATATATTATCACTAATCAGGGAGGAATCAAGGGACATTGTCCACATATGCAGGAATAGGGATAGGAATGCAAAGGCTCATCTGGAATTTAATCCGATGAGGGATGTCAAGGACAATAAGAAGAACTTCTGTAAATACATCAGTATTGCTGAATGGGCAGAGGTACTGATTGGCCTTCTTTGCCTCAATCTCTGCTTATAAGATCAGCCCTCAGAAATCCTAGGTCCTGGAGACCAAGGAAGAAGTGTGTAAAAATATTTTTCTCTTGGTGGAGGAGGATTACTTCACTTAAGGTAACTGGACACGCACAGGCTCAAAGGCTCTTGTGTGATCCACCCACAAGTGCCTAGGGAGATGACTACTGTCATTGCAAGGCACTTCTGAATCATCACTGAAAGGTCAAGATGATCTAGAAGTAAGCAGAAGTCATTTCAGTCTTCAAAACAGGCAGGAAGGAGAACCGAGGGAGATTTAGCCCCACCATCATCATTGAGGAGGTCATGTAGAAACTCATCCTGGACACCATTTCTAGATACCTGAAATACAGGAAGGTGATCAGGAGTAGCCAGGATTGCTACCTCATAGTCTTCTTTGGTGGAATTATAGTTGAGGAGAGAACAGTGGGTCCTTCAGTAAGGGTTTCAACACTGTTGAAACATCTTTATAGGCACACTCAGGAAGACAGGCTAGATGTACATACTACATGAGCAAAAACAAGTAGTCTGAAAAGTGGGTGAATGGCAGAGCCCAGAGAGTTGCAAGTGGTGTTGCAAAATCTACTTGGCAGCTAGTAGCTAAGGACTCAAGATGGGCTCCAGCCCTGTTCAGCTTCTTTACCAGTGATCTGGATGTGCATCCTCAGTAAGTTCATTGATGATATAAAACTAGGAGGAATGCCTGACACACCTGAGAGCTATGCTACCATTCAGAAAATTGAGTTCTTAGGTTGGAGTAGGGTAAAAATATCGTTGAAAAAGGAAGGATCTTTCAACAACAGACAGTAGAAGTCCTAGCATTAACTGAACTCAATGATGAAGTTCCCAATAATTTTACAAGAACAACATTTTTATATAAAGGCATGAGAGAGAAGAGATAAAAGCTACTTAAACGCTCCTTAGAAGAGTTCTGTAAAATCATTTAAAAAGAAAAACCTATATAAATGATATAAAAAGTGACAGTAAAGTCATAGATGAATAAAATATGAAACACTATAGCAAGAAAACCCAAAGTACTTCCCTTTTAAGTTGCAAGTAGTTCATATTTAATCAGTAACACTCTTAATGCTTTCAGTGCATCCAAAACAGTGACTAACAGGAAACACATATTCAGCCTTCAAAATTCTGATTTCTATGCAGAATCAAAACTTTTTACTACTTCTCCTTTTTTAAAAATTGTTTCTCTTTAGGCTAGGCAGTGGATCATAAGGGATCAACAGTGAAAATCTCCTTGGGAAACACTGACAGAAGAGAAGGAGAACTCAACTCTGCAGAGCTGTGTCATAAGTAAAACATTTGAAACATCCACAGATTGATGAAATGGTATTCTGGTAATAAACATCAATATTTTTCTCGTGGCATTTCACTGAAGCACACCAGCATCTTGAAACACTGCCAGTATCAGTACCAGATCAGTACCAAATCTGATACCAGTATCAGATTTTTTTTTTCCAAGTAGTTTGCCTCCCACTGTTTTGTCAGCCAAATGTGTCCCACTCATTTCTAACTGTTATGTAAAATTCCCAAATTCATTGCCACTGGTATCTTTAAAATGTATGAGTGTAGTTAGCAACTCGATGGAGAGCAACTCCTATATTCCCCTGTGGAGAGTGATTCACATTCTCCGTTACACTTACTTTTGTGTCAGATGGTACACAGGAGTCTTCTGTGCACTTTTCTTAACCTTTCCGGTTTCATGGTTCTTGAAATTTCCTCACCAGTGGTGCTACTGAATAATAAGAAGTAAAATGTCTCACAGCTTCACTGAAGGGAAACCAGTAACACCATAGAGACACAGCAAAAAGAACAATAATAACAAAAATGTTGTACAATAGCCCTGCACAGTGCAATCAAAACTGCAGCACCTAGCATAAAGGGAGAGAAAATGAGAGGCAAATATTTAAGCTAATCCATAAAATGCAGTTGGTGAATCAGTTTGCCACTGTTAGAAGGCACTGGAATATTAATTCAGGGACTAGGCAAAGAAGAGTGAACCTGTGAAGTTTTCAATGAGTTATTTACATGGTTGATATATATTGACTAATAAGACTGCACCATTTCTGTAAGCTAGTTTGTAAATGCTTTCAAAAATGATGACTGAAGAGGTCGTCAAATACTGATGAATGGAGTTAGACATCTTGTATCTCAAAATAACATGCATATAAAATCTCCATATAAACAAAGTCACAAGACAGAGTGGAGGAAAGATGCTTTTTCTGCAGATGGTTAGGGTAATGTGACAGACCTTAAATAAGAAAATGTTGAGGAAAAAGAGCACAGGGGTGTTTGGGCAACATTCTTAGTTATAGGCCAACACATCCATTCATTCAAAATGCCATGGTTATTAAAATTATAGTAAAGCAGCCTAACTGATGTGAATAAGCAGGAGAAAAGATTGCTGCTGTAAGTCTTTATTTGCACCTCTATCTGTCCCATCTTGTCAAATTTATATTTATCTGTCTAAAAATTAATATTTAAATTTAAATTAATAGTTAAATTAATATTTATCTGTCTAAAATATGCAGTCATATTGCATTTAATTTAATTAAACATAAGGATATTCCTATAATAGATTCTTAACACTGAAGTGTCTGGTGAGGAATTACATTGTGGTGCAGCTCTGCTGGGTTTAAATACAGGATTAGATACTTTAAGGAACTAGCCATCTGCTGCTCTTTTTACATTTGAAATAGGGCCTCATCTGGAATGCTGCAGCACCAGAATCAAGAAAGATAAACTCAAAATGAAACCTTTTCAGAGCCAGAACAATCTGAGCCCAAGAAGCCATGTTCCATTTCTGTCATCTACTTTAACAAMAAAAAAAAAAAAAAAAGGGGGGGGCAAAAAATACTTGAAAGAAGAATGGCCATTTCCTTTCATAGGCTGAAAGATAACATCACCAGAAGGACAAATGGACAAAGGGGATTTAGATGGGATTGGACTTCACGTTATTTAAGAGAGGAAAGAAAAGCAGACCTACATGCACTTTAAGAATTAAAGTCCAATTATCCAAATATGCATAGAATCATAGAATCATAGAATGCTTAAGGTTGGAAGAGACCTCAGAGGTCATCTAGTCCAATCCCCCTGCACATGCAGGTTCAACTAGAGCATGTGGCACAGGGATGCGTCCAAGCGGGTTTTAAGATCTCCACAACCTCTCTGGGCAACCTGTGCTCTGTCACCCTCACTGTTAAGAATGGTTTTCTTAAGTGCCTGTGGAACGTTTGGTGCTTCAGCTTGTAGCCATTTCCTCTTGTCCTATCACTAGCCACCACAGAGAAGAGGCTGGCCCCGTCCTCCTCACTCTCTCGCTTGACATGTTTATACACACTGATCAGATCCCTCAGCCTTCTCTTCTCTTATGGCTGAACAGGCCCAGCTCTCTCAGCCTTTGCTCACAGGGCAGATGTTCCAGGCCCCTGATCATCCTCATAGCCCTGCGCTGGACTCTCTCCAGCAGTTCCACATCCCTCTTATACTGGGGAGCCCAGAACTGGACACAGTACTCCAGAGGTGGCCTCACTAGGGCTGTGTAGAGGGGGAAAATAACCTCCCTTGACCTGCTGGAGACACTCTTCTTAATGCACCCCAGGATCCCATTAGCCTTGTTGGCCACCAGGGCACACTGCTGCCTCATGGTCATCTTATCATCCACCAAAACGCCTAGGTCCCTCTCTGCGGGGCTGCTCTCCAGAAGGTCAGTCCCCAGCCTGTACTGGTGTCCAGGGTTATTCCTGCCCAAGTGCAGGACCTTGCACTTTCCCTTGTTGAACTTCATGAGGTTTCTCACTGCCCAGTTGTCCAGTCTGTCCAAGTCCCTCTGGATGGCAGCACAGCCCTCAGGGCTATCAGCTACTCCTCCCAGTTTTGTATCATCAGCAAAGTTGCTGAGGGAGCACTCCATCCCTTCATCCAGGTYGTTAATGAATAWGTTGAACAGGATCAGACCGAGGACTGACCCGTGGGGGACACCGCTAACTACAGGTCTCCAACTGGACTCCGCGCCACTGCTTACCACCTTCTGAGCTCTGCCATCGAGCCAATTCTTATTCCACCTCATCATCCACTCATCTATCCCACACTTCCGAACCTTGCTCAGGAGAATGGTGAGGGTGAGGGACGATGTCAAAAGCTTTTCTCAAGTCCAGATAGATGACATCCACCACTCTGCCCTCATCTATCCAGCCAGTCACTCCATCATAGAAGGTGATCAGGTTAGACCAGCATGATTTCCCCTTGGGGAATCCATGCTGGCTACTCCTGACCACCTTCTTCTCTTTTGCGTGTCTGGAGACAGCAGCCACGATGAGCTGTTCCATCCCTTTTCCAGGGATGGAGGTGAGCCTCATCGGCCTGTAGACGTCCGCATCCTCCTTCTTGCCTTTTTTGAAGACTGGAGTCATGTTGGTTTTCTTCAGTCCTCCAGCTTCTCCCCTAGTCTCCAGGACCTTTGGAGATGATGGCTAGTGGCTTGGCTATGACATCCGCCAGTTCATGCCACACTCTGGGGTGCATCCCATCAGGGCCCATGGATTTGTGGATGTCAAGTTTCCTTAGGTGCTCTCTGACCCACTCTTCCTCTCCCCAGGGCAAGCCTTCCTCTCTCCAGCTCTCTTCTCTTGTCCCTAGGGCCTGGGATTCTAGAGGACTGCCTTGGGCAAACACTGAAGCAAAGAAGGCATTCAGCAACTCTGCTTTCTCCATGTTTTTTCATAACCAGGATACCCACCCCATTCACCAGTAAACCCACATTCTCCCTGACCGTCCTTTTGTTGTTAATATATTTGAAGAAGTTCTTCTTATTATTTTTAACTTCCCTTGCCAGGTTCAATTCCAAATGTGCCTTAACTTTAGTTGTAGCATCCCTGCATTCCCTGACAGCATTCCTGTATTTCTCCCAAGGGGCTTGTCCTTTCTTCCACATTCTGTATACTGCTTTCTTCTGCTGGAGTTTTGTCAGGAGTTCTCTGCTTATCCACGCAGGTCTCCTTCCCCCTCTGCCTGACTTCTTACACACAGGGATGCACTGCTGCTGGGCATGGAGGAAATGCAGTTTGAAAACTAACCAGCTCTCTTGGGCCCCTCTTTCTTCTAGAGCCCTAGTCCATGGGGGGACCTGCTTTCCAAGGAGGTCTCTGAAGAGGCTAAATTTGGCCCTCCTGAAGTCCAGGGTGGCAAGGCTACTTACTGCCCTGCCTCCTCCTCGTTGGATCCTGAACTCCACCAGCTCATGCTCACTGCAGCCAAGGCTGTCCCCCACCTTCACATCTCCAACAAGTCCCTCTCTGTTTGCTAATATGAGGTCCAATAGCCCACCTCTCCCCGTTGGCTCCTCCACAACCTGCGTGAAAAAGTTGTCATCAACGCACTGCAGAAACCTCCAGGACTATTTGTGCCTTGCTGTGCTGTCTTTCCAGCTGATGTCAGGGTAGTTAAAGTCCCCCACGAGAACCAGGGCCTGTGACCGCAAGGCAACTTCCAGCTGCCTGTAGAAGGCCTCATCAACCTTCTCCTCCTGGTCAGGTGACCTATAGCAGACACCTACCACATTGGCCTGCCATTTAATCCTTACCACAAGCTTAACCACAACCTCTCCACCTGCTCATCATCCACTCCCTGGCTGAGCTCCATGCATTCCAGTTGCCCTGTCACATACAGAGCAACTCCACCACGTCGCCCTCCCAGCCTTTAGCTATGTGCTAAAGAGCACATAGCCTTCCATGACAGCACTCCAGTCTTTCGAGCTGTCACACCACTTTTCTGTGATTCCTATGAGATCGTGGTGCTGGGACTGCACACAGATCTCCAGTTCGTCCTGCTTATTCCCCATGCTTCACACATTGTTGTACAGGCATTTCAGAGAGGTAATCGAGCCTCATTTCCCAGGGGTGGTGAAAGGGGACCCTCTATGATCATGTCCTAGCCACATTTCCCCGCTGCCATATGCCTGTTGGATGCCTATTGACTTTGATTAGTGACCGTTGCTCATTGGCCACTTTGACTAGTGCCCCATCCTGTCCCACTAGCTGGTGGTCATCAAAGAGAGTCCTGTGGTCACAGAAGCCAAAAGCCTGTTGCCAACACCAGCGGCGCAGCCAGTTGTTGACCTCAAATATCCGTCTTCTAGGTGATGCATCTCGGCATCACTTAGATTATCTGAATTTAAAACACAAAAATGTAATTATATTAATTCATGGAAATTAATCGCAGTATGACTGCCGATTATTCAAGGTTTATGACGCCAGTATCTCAGGTGCTATAGAAGAAGTCCGTAATAAAACTGTAAAGGAGTAAACCATGCCCTTGTTTAAAGATATTATTAAGTTAATAAGTATTAAAGTATCTTTCCCCCCAACCTAATTTCTAAGATGAATCAGGAAATATAATTTGAAATTCCAAAGAGTGAATACAAATTATAAGAGCCTTCAGTAGGTTTAAATACATACCTTTCAGAATGATTCTTATTCTCTTATAATGTTCTTAAACACATGCAATCAGCCTTGCCACCTCTGATGTGATCTTTCACCTCTAAATTGGACCATAAACATTTTCTTCAATTACCTTCAAATAGGAAAGAAGCTTTTTCTTGATGGGAATAAAAAACTCTGACCATAGTACAGTATAACTCATAGAGCCTTCCAGTGTAAGTGTAACCCAAATTCTTATAGCCCAAATGAACAAACAACTTGATTGTAGGTTTGAAAGTAAGAACATAGAAGTTCAACTATACCCTACTGTTTCAAGAAAAAAAACTGCCTCAGTCTTCACAGAATCTAGTCTATATATACATATCGTCTGGAATGAACATATTTAACAGCATTAATTCCATGTTCCTTGTGAAAACCACAGGAAATCTACATGCAGTATATCCTTTAGAATTTTTTTTAAAGATACTCAAAAAAAATGAGTACATTCTTATGAATGACTTCATTACCTACAGATAAAGAAAGAAAGAAAAAAAAAAACCTCACACATTTCTGGATAGAAAACAAAACTCTCATCTCCTCCAGATGCTCAAAAATTGCTCCAATGCAATTCAGCTGGCATTTAATAATGATAATGCCCCTTTGGAGGGACTCTTCTTTTTTTTTTTTTTTTTCTTTTTTTAATCAAGAGAAATGGACGTGTAGATTTTGGTTTTGCTATTCCTTGTTTTTCTTTTCCAGTTGTAGCTATCACAGAAAACAGGCAGATCCATCTTTAAGAACACTTAAATGTATATATGTATATATGTATATATGTATATATGTATATATGTATATATGTATATATGTATATACATTCCCAATGTATATATTTATATACATTCCCAATATGTTCAAGGCAACTTCCTCCCTAGAGGTATTAGCCTTTCAGGTCTGCAGTGGAAAGCAAAGACACATACATGCTCAAGTATTTAATAGCCAAGATAAAATTAAAACATTACAGAAATCTTTGAAGAAGTGGGCTTTTGCAGTGTTTATATATCAGGATATATATCGGGAGAAATATACAACAATAATTCAACTCTACTGGTGTTCAGGCAGGCAAAAGGGAGTTTGAACCTAAGTTTTTTACACCTACATCATTTCTGATAAATGGTGACAAAGTAGGCTCTTTAAAACTTCTGATAAAAAATCTGTAATCATTGTCTGATTTTTCTTAAGTTCTCATGGAATATCTTAAAGATATTGAGAACTGATTCCTGCCTTTGTCTTTGGAAATTCTCTCCTCTGGATCTTTTCTCCAGATTACACGTTCCTTGGTATTTACTGTTTCCCCTCCAACATCTTCTAGACATTGGACTATACTTGGAGATATTATACTGTGGCCCTGTGACGCTATCCATTTGGTCTGCCTCTTCCTCAAAATGAGAAGACCACAATTGCAGTCAGTACTGTTTTTTCTTTGTTTTTTTTTTTGGATGACAGTATGACAGTGCTGAGTATTATGCATCTTGTGACTCATAAGAACACTGAGTGCAGCTGATTATTCCTTTGGATTTTAGAGTCTAATAGTGAACATTTTAATCTGTCAGTGTGGAAAGCATTAGCCTGCTTCCATAAAAGAGGCAAAACCTCAGAGTCATTACCCTCCAAGCCTGAGCTCATAGGTCACTAGCAATTTGTCTAATTTACTGGCCATCAAAAAGCAAATTTCATGGAAAGATAAAAATCTTAAATGCAGTTATTTTAGTACAAGTTTGATGCAAATATGTAGTTAGGTGAAAAAAAAATACAAAACTAGGAAAAGGCATCACAACTGCTGAAGAAAAAGTGTTAGTGTTAAATCTCATGTTGTTAGACAACTGAGAATCCTTGCCTAAGTCCTCATCTCCAGATCTTCCATGCTTTGATAAGTCAAAACAAACAAACGTACAAAATCATTCATCTTCTGGTGCCCATTGTTTTAACTTTCCCCTGCAAAAGTAGTACTGTAATCATTTTGTTTTTCTTATATTGAGCCTTGTTGACCTGAGCATGAATTATTGTCAATGATGTAAATTCTATTACTTTTGTGAATTGATTTTTGGTAAGTAGCATAATAGAAATATTTCTGTTGCTAATCACATCTCTTTGGCTTATATGAATTGGAATTTTATTCATGTGTTTCCTTTTGCCACTTGGCATTTTCTCCAAGGGCTATTTAAGGGCTATCCATTAGATATATTTTATAAAGATTTTCTATAGTGGAAAATAGTAGAATACCGCATAAATAGCACCCATCTTTGTTCCATTATTTCATTTCCTCCTTTTTAAAATATAAATATGTAATCCTACATATTTAATATGGATGATTTATTATACTAATAAATATGGAATCTTAAAAACACAAGCATTAAGAGTACTAGAAATTAATGAAGAAAAACAGACTATCATGCAAATATTGAACTACTAATCAAACAGAGTTTCCCACACCTTGAAACTGAATATTGTTGTGTCTCCACATTGTAAAAAGAAAAAAAAGAGACCTTATGCAGTGCCATTGATACAAATAACTACGGTTACTATTTGATTATTTAGATATTTTTATTTTCCTTTTCAGTAGGACTAAAACAAATACAGTGATTCACAGAGTACAATCAGGAGCAACCATTTAGGGAGCTCTACATTACAGACCTGTTACTGTTGCCTATTTCATACAAAATTTTTAAAAAACTGCTCTACCATATGTCAGAATATGAAAGTACTTTTTTCCTTCTCTAATTTGTGTTCACTGATACAATACTAATACCTTTTCCTCCCCTAATTCCCCTATTAAAATATATCTGTTTGAGTTTTATGACCGATTCTATGACAAAAAAAAAAAATCACTTGACAATGAATTTGAAATATGCCATCAATAGTTAACAGAGTGCTTGTATGTCAGCTAATGTCACATTTAAGGCTTTGCACAATAAGAATTTAATAGGCTTGTAAATGTTGTATAAATGCGTTGCTTTATAAGCAACACTTCTCCCTTTTCCCCATTTAAGTACATCTTGACTTGAACTCTCCATCCATTTCCCTCATACTTCCATTCACTGAAATATCTGGCAAGTCTGCTTTTAAAACTTCTGTTCTTACACTATTGTCAAGCACTGAGGTTTCCCTGGTATTCTCTAGAATAACAACAAAATAATTTTGATATATGTCCCTCTATAACAGTCCATTCAGCTACCAAAAGTGTTTTGCATTTAATGGTTAGTCCTTAAAAGCTAGGTCCCAATAAGAATTTAAGGTAACTATATATTAACTGATGCCATGAATGATTTTTAGGTACTTACATTCTTCATTCATTTTGTGTGTAAACGGACCAAAGTTCTAAGCAGGAGTGACAATCACAGAGACATCCTATGCCTCCCCAGAAGGAGCCAGTGCCTTTTCTTTAATAATCATATTTACAACTCTTCCTTTCCATGGAGGAGCTTTCAAAGTGCACATAAACTCAAAATGCACATAAACTAGCTCTCAGAAAAAGCTGTAGATTATGTTCATTTTTACCTATTTCAGCTGAATGTCTAGTGTTTTGTGTTGATTATCAGTTTGTCTACAGAGGTGACTACCCAGCAGAAACACTGAGATTATCTATTAAATAGATGACTAATCTCATCTTTCCCACACAATATCACAGATTTAAGAAGAAAAATCACGCTAGGTGTAACTTAAATAACAACCAGATTATTGGTCACTTTTCTACACAATGGGAAACACAAGTTTAAATTCTCACTGCTGAATCATAAAAATAAATTAAAAAAAAGGACTCCTGTCCTTTTAAGGAGCTTTGTATCTAAGCTTTAGCTTAGATATAAAGACATGATCAACTGCTCTCTTGAATAAAGGTGCTTTAATGAGTTTGGAAATCCATAAAAGCATATGTGAAATCTTCCATGCAATTAAGTAGTGTCTTTTACTTTCCGTTTATAGTACAGTATTAGCAGTAGAATCAAAACTTCGTTCTTTAGGAAAATATTACACTTATAAAGAAAAAAACTATCTAATGGAAAATTCTTTGCTGTTTTTTACAGGCAGCAGATGTCATTTTTACTGATATCCAGTGCAAATTAAGCATACAATGCCAGTCTCTCACCTATTTATTTACAAGGGATTAACAGCTGTACTCACTGATCTCAATAATGAAGGAAATGAGGAGGAAAAAAAAATATGGTCCCAACTTTATCTGGACCCCTCACAGAACTACACAGCCAAATACTGTTGAAATTACGTATGGTCACTGTGGTTACACAACTTGCAGCATATGTAATTAACTACAAAATATTTAGTTTGGATTCTAGATTTTTATTGCGTAGAGCAAACTCAGTGGAATCAATCGCTACAAGACCAGTCTAACATACATCTTCAGGTCAGCTTTGGAGAGTACCAAAATTGAGCAATTAACTACTAATAGATAAGAATACACAGAAAATGTAAATGTTTATGCTTCAATCTTGTACATTTTTTTTTGACAAAAAGTAAACAAATACTATCTATTTCTATGCCACCTCCCAAAGGAAGTTTTTAAGTAAGAATTTAGCAGATATTTTTATAACATCTGACATAGACATAACAAAATATTTTGTTCTATTTTTCAGGCTTGATGAAATGAGGGGCTAACGCAGAGGCAGAGTAGAAGGTAAGAAATGCTGAATTTCTGCATAAGTAAAACTATTGTAATGAAGAACCAGGAATAGAAGAGTTGAGGATTCTGACAATTAGCTCCTCTATTAATTACTTCTTTTTTTTTCAGTTGAAAATGTACTATGGGACCCTTGAAAACAAACAGATGAACAGAGAGATGCCTACTCTAAGCAAGATGTTTAGAATCTGTCTTTAGGCAACAAGGAATATTTTCAGAGGGTAATTTACCTCATCCTAAGAGTACAAGATGTTACATCGATCCCAAGGCATCGTTTTCCAACTGACAGTGACCACTGACTGTCCAGGGCACTTGAAATGAAACTTTAAGCTAAATCTAATTTCTATATAGCTAAAGTTAGTTAAAAGGTACCTCTCTTACTTGGAAAAAAAAGCTACCTGTGGCAATGATTAACTGTGTCAGTCAAAAAATCTCTCTTTTTTTTTTTTTTAAGAATTTTTTTTGATAGACAATCCATCTTTGAATGCATAAGCAAACCTTTGGAGGTGCATATTTTCTCTATTAACTAATGAGGGTGTCTAGACAATTATCTTAGAGTATATGTCTAACCTTTATGTGGATAGATGTAGGCAAAATGAATATTTTAGCTAATTTTCAAGTAATTTTAGCAAATTAAAACCTATCGAAATCATGGTTGTATTGTTATTAGAGGAGCTGAAGCTCCAAATATTCTTATTTTATTGAGCTGTTTTTGAATTTTGTCATCATTCTTTGCATGATTTTTCTTGCGTCGAATATACTAAGAGTTGGATACTAGATGAATCTACCATTTTGTATGTGTCCCTGTTTTTGTTTTTTCTTCCAAATATGAAATACCTTCTTGTTCCCAGGACTTTGGGGAAGGGAGAGGATTCTGGCAGTGACATTTCAAAAACATAGCATCTCTGGTCATACTTCTGCTTCTGAAAGGTAGGAGTAGACCAGGAAGAGCAGATAGACCTGTTTCTAAAACATCACACTGCCGCTATGATACAAAGATCCTTGTTCTGAGAAATACTTAGGACTGTGCTTATATTTGCTATTTAAATGAGCAATGGACCAACTTGTCCATGTTTTTGCAATCTTTGGCTTTGAAGTTGAAAATCAAGGAGTACTGGACAGACCCTGCAGGATTCCATAGGCTTAAGTATCTCATAAAGCATATGTGTGAGATGATTACTCTTGCTATATTATCATCATTTAATATACATGTTTTTTTCCATTTACATAAATGGAACTTGGTCATGTTTTTGGATAGATAGGAAAATTTAACAGAAACAATCCCATGAAAGTAAAGCAATTAAAAGTAATGCCTGAAACAAAATTTCATCTTAACACACTCCACTGCATATAGATTTAGCAACACAGATGGTTTGCTACTTTAAATCTTTCTTTTCTGGTCTCATCTACAATAGTTAATTGAATTAATTTTTTCATTGTTCTTTTTTAATAGAGAGGAGAGAAGAAAAGAATTTATGAGAGTTTGCCTCTAAGTAAACTATTTTCAATATAGGTTTCATAGTTAATGTTTTTGGTAATTGAAAAAGGCAGCTGTCATGACTATACTGAAACTTCAATTCAGAGATATAAGGTACACATTTACGGCAGTTATATGTATAATCTTGGCACACTGTATTTATGCTGTGTTTTAAAATGCATAATTTCACAGCTCATCAGTTAACCAACATTCCCCAAAAAATATCTATTCCGAATTTGCAAAAAAAAAAAAAAAACGCTAAAACTGTAAGGGTATTAGTTTTCTCAGCAGTGAAACAAGGTCTGATTTTTCTCTTTGAAATATTTATATTTCATTTTGTGTGATTTTGATGTGTTGGAATTTGGCATGCATTTTGTTACAATTCCACATCCATCAATGAGCAAGAATCTTTTATTTGCAACCAAATCCCGCTGACTTTGTCCTCCTATTAAATAATGAACTATCTGTTTGGCCAAAAATTTCATAGGAGCTAATTTCTTTATCATTACTTTCCATTTCAAACTGAATTGAAAGCTCATTGTCAACATTTGCTACAGAAACTGTCAGATAGGTCATTCAAAAAGTTTAATACAAATACATAATGTAAGTGTACTGATCGCATCTTAGAACTGAAAAATTCTAGCAAAATACATAGTTTCTGCTGTAACATTTTTCTGTTTCTCCAGCAGTCTTTCCAGTTCTTTGGACTTAACTCTAAAAAGTATCGACTCTTTCATAGAAAATTATAATCCTCTGATATTTTTAAGGATTTTTTTAATATATGTAGGATTTGGAGAGAGATTATCAAATCTGAAAATATTTGGTGTTTCTCCAATCCTAAAATAGAAGTCCTTATCTTTCTGTGAAATGAAACTGAATCTTTTGGTAGAAAATGCTTATTGTCTATCTTTTCTTGAAAAAAAAATGGAAAGATGTACTTGAACTGCCACATAAAACAATAAATTCACAAAGTATTTGTGTGTTCATGGAATTCAAAAGCAGCTTTGACAGATTTGTCTGAAGATTTCTATGGATATGTTTTCAGTGAAATGTTTTAGGATATGTTTTCTATGGATATGTTTTCAGTGAAAGTTATGCTTTTTGTAAAATATATATATATAAAATATTATATATATTTATATATCTATATGCAAATATTACTGATAAAACATGGAAAGAGTGAAAGTCATTTTCAAGGATTACAAGGTTTTTTTTTCCTTTTTTTTTTCCCCTGAAAGACATAGTAATCACTTGACTTTGCCGTTAAATGCATCAAACATTATTTTATTGTATGTTCTGCTTACTATTCAAATGACTTAAAAAGGATTAACTTTGGCCCAGGATCTAAAAACACTTCTTCTTATGGATAACCTGTATGATTAATTATTTTACATGACCTTCACCGCATACCCTTAGATAATATTTCTGAAGATAGGATTCATCTGTCTGTTCAGAGGTTTTATATGATTCTTTGGTATATTGTTTGCATAGTACCAAATTATCTGAGCTAACCAGCAGTCCCCTACTCATAAATAAAGGTCATGCTTCAGGAATTTTGCATAGATAAGGCAGTAGTTTTTATCATACATAAAAATTCATAAAAATTCAACAGTATACAAAATACAGCTCAAGGGAACAAGAAAATATTACAGAGAAGTAGAATCTAAATCAAAGGCTCTGTCACTATTTGGTAATAAGCGTGTTCCAAATATCAGCACACACTCAGAGGAATTCCTTATGCATGTCACTGAGGGAATTGCAGATCTACTTCCAATAGTATGAAAATGAAATTTCTGTTACTTTGCAGTCTTCCTGAAGTGCTCAAATGACTCAGCTGTCAAAGTGGGAGACTTCAACTACCCTCATATCAGCTGGAAAGTACACAGCAAAGTACAAAGAGCACGAGAGATTTCTGCAGTGTGTTGGTAATAGCCTTTTGACACAGGTTGTGGAGGAGCCAACAAGGAGAGGTGGGCTACTGGACCTTGTACTAAGAAATAGAGAAGTACTTGTTGGAAATGTAAAGGTGGGGGGGGTAGCCATGGCTGCAGCAATCATGAGCTTGCCAACAAGGAAGAAGCAGGGGTATAAGTGGCCTTGCAACCATGGACTTCCAGAGGGATGACTTCAGCCTCTTCAGGGACCTACTTGGAAGAATGCGATGGACTTGGGCTCTAGAAGGAAGAGGGGCCCAGGAGAGCTGGTTAGTTTTCAAGCAACACTTCCTCCACGCTCAGAATTAGTGCATCCCTTTAAATAAGAGGTCAGGCAGAGGGGACAGGAAGCCTGTCCCCTGAACAGGGAGCGCCTGGCAAAACTCAAGCAGAAGAAAGCAGTATACAGAATGTGGAAGAAAGGACAGGCTCCTTGGGAGAATATAAGAATATTGTCAGGGAATGGAGGGACAAGGAAAGATAAGGCATATTTGGAATTACGTCTGCCAAGGTATGTTAAAAATAACAGGAAGCACTTCTTCAAATATATCAATGGCAAAAGGAAAGTTAGGGAAAATGTGGGTCCGCTGGTGAAATGGTGGGTGCCCTGGTATGAAAGGCACAGAAAAAGCAGAGTTGCTGAATGCCTTCTTTGCTTCAGTGTTTGCCCAGGGCAGTCCTCTAGAATGCCAGGCCCTAGGGACAAAAGAAGAAGCCTGGAGAGAGGAAGACTTGCCCTGAGTAGAGGAAGATTGGGTCAGAGATCACGTAGGGCAACTTGACACCCACAAATCCATGGGCCCACATGAGCTGGCAAATGTTATAGCTAAGCCACTTACCACTGCCTTCAAAAGGTCCTGGAGAATGAGGGAGGAGCCGTAGGATTGGAAGAAAGCCAGCATCACTCTGGTCTTCAAAAATGGCAAGAAGGGGGACTTGGGCAACTACAGGTCGGTGAGCCTCACCTCCATCCCTGGAAAAGGGATGGAACAGCTCATCGTGGCTGCTGTCTCCAGACACGCAAAAGAGAAGAAGGTGGTCAGGAGTAGCCAGCATGGATTCCCCAAGGGGAAATCATGCTGGTCTAACCTGATCACCTTCTATGATGGAGTGACTGGCTGGATAGATGAGGGCAGAGTGGTGGATGTCATCTATCTGGACTTGAGAAAAGCTTTTGACATCGTCCCTCACCCTCACCATTCTCCTGAGCAAGGTTCGGAAGTGTGGGATAGATGAGTGGATGATGAGGTGGAATAAGAATTGGCTCGATGGCAGAGCTCAGAAGGTGGTAAGCAGTGGCGCGGAGTCCAGTTGGAGACCTGTAGTTAGCGGTGTCCCCCACGGGTCAGTCCTCGGTCTGATCCTGTTCAACATATTCATTAACGACCTGGATGAAGGGATGGAGTGCTCCCTCAGCAACTTTGCTGATGATACAAAACTGGGAGGAGTAGCTGATAGCCCTGAGGGCTGTGCTGCCATCCAGAGGGACTTGGACAGACTGGACAACTGGGCAGTGAGAAACCTCATGAAGTTCAACAAGGGAAAGTGCAAGGTCCTGCACTTGGGCAGGAATAACCCTGGACACCAGTACAGGCTGGGGACTGACCTTCTGGAGAGCAGCCCCGCAGAGAGGGACCTAGGCGTTTTGGTGGATGATAAGATGACCATGAGGCAGCAGTGTGCCCTGGTGGCCAACAAGGCTAATGGGATCCTGGGGTGCATTAAGAAGAGTGTCTCCAGCAGGTCAAGGGAGGTTATTTTCCCCCTCTACACAGCCCTAGTGAGGCCACCTCTGGAGTACTGTGTCCAGTTCTGGGCTCCCCAGTATAAGAGGGATGTGGAACTGCTGGAGAGGGTCCAGTGGAGGGCAACAAAGATGATTAAGGGAATGGAACATCTCTCGTATGAGGAGATATTGAGTTGGGCCTGTTTAGCCTGGAGAAGGGAATGCTGATAGGTGATCTAATTAATATGTATAAGTACATGAAGGGTGAATGTAGGGAGGAAGGGGCCAAGCTCTTCTCCATGGTGGCCAGTGATAGGACAAGAGGAAATGGCTACAAATTGAAACACAGAAAGTTCCATCTCCATTACGAGGAAGAACTTCTTTCCTGTGACGGTGACAGAGCGTGGAACAGATTGCCTAGAGAAGTTGTGAAGTCTCATTCTCTGGAGATCTTCCAAACACTCTTGGACTCAATCCGCTGCCACGTGCTTTGGGTGACCCTGCGTGTGCAGGGGGGTTGGACTTGATGATCACAGAATCACAGAATATTCAAGGTTGGAAGGGACCTCTAGAGATCATCTAGTCCAACCTTCCTGCTCAAGCAGGCACACCTACAGCATGTGGCACAGGGTGGCATCTAGGCGGGTTTTGAAGACCTCCAGAGAAGGAGACTCCACAACCTCCGTGGGCAGCCTGTTCCTGGGCTCTGTCACCCTCGCAGTAAAGAAGTTCCTCCTCACATGGAGAAGGAACTTCCTGTGCTCCAGCTTATCACCATTACCCCTCGTCCTATCACTGGCCACCAGTGAAAACAGCTTGCCCCTTCCTCCCTGCATTCTCCCTTCCTGAACTTATACATGTTAATCATATCCCCTCTGAGCCGTCTCTTCTCCAGAGAAAACAGGCCCAGTTCACTCAGCCTCTCTTCGTACAAGAGATGTTCCATTCCCTTAATCATCCTGGTTGCTCTTCTCTGGACCCTCTCGAGAAGCTCCACGTCCCTCTTATACTGGGGAGCCAGGATCCCATTGACCTTCTTGGCCACGAGGGCAAACTGGTTAACTTAGTGTCAACCAGGACTCCCAGATCCCTCTCCATGGAGCTGCTTTCTGTACTGGTGCCTGGGGTTATTCCTCCCCAGGTGCAGGACCCTGCACTTGTCCTTATTGAACCTCATGAGGTTCCTCTCTGCCCAACTCACCAGCCTGTCCAGGTCCCTCTGGATGGCAGCACAACCCTCCGGAATGTCGGCCACTCCACCCAGCTTGATCTCTAAAGGTCCCTTCCAACCTTAAGGATTCTATGATTGTATTTCCTTGTTATGGCCTATTGTATTTTTAATCGAATCCATGCTTAAATATCTCTACTATAACCCACTAATCACAATGTTAAAATTATTTTTGGGAAATAAATTGCTTTGTTACTCATATAAAGGGGAAATAAAGGTTTCTGTTGCCTAGAACACTGGGAAAAGTAACATTTTGTGTCTATTTTGTGTAAGATTTATCTCTATTTTATGACTGCATAACTGTCTGAAAATAAGTACTAGGTTATTTTATTATAGTAAATAGACTCTGCATCCTGCAAAGTCTAATTCTCTCTCTGTAAAATCTTTGTTTCTAACTTCATGTAAATTCTAAGCCCCATGCATTTTTCTAGTTTCTCACAAATAAAAACCCCTAAGTGTTGTTGTTTTTGTTGTTGTTTGTTTTTTTAGTTGGAAATGTGTTATTTTCCACTGAGTGCTAATGGTGGTATTTGCTGTGAAAATAATTTAATTTAAAACTTCTTGCCGGCTTTCCTACATACAAACATGCCTTTTTTTGCTTCTTCATCATCTAGATCAAGACAGAAATCATCTAGATCAAGGCATGAATCTGCTACCAAATTCTGCTTGGAATCTACTGTAGCTGGCTATTAGTAGAAATGAGAATTATTACTAATAATTAATAATAATTAATAATGAACACATTAACAATATGTAATAATAATAATATAATGTTACATATAGTATAATAATAATAATAATGTAATGTAATAATAAAATAATAATTAATAATTAATAATTAATATTAATTATTAATAAGAAGAATTATCTGTCTTGAATCAAGGAGAAAGTACTAAGAATTCCAGAAATGTTATTAGTTCAATTTTTGCAAAGTCACAGCTTCACATAACTCCTGTTTCTGAGGAGATTTTTAACAAAAAAATATCTGCAGAAAGCACTGTCTCAACAGGATTTTATAAGCAGAAAAATAATAACAATTAAGAGTTTTTAAACTCATAGTAGTACTGCTTTGTTAGGTTTTAATGTTATGGCTTTCTTGCATCAGACACTTTATAGACACCAGAATCTGGCAGAAGTTTGGTAACTACTTTGAGCCCTTATAAATAGGAGGTAAAGTTTTTGAGTGTTCAGATTTCACTATAAGACAGCTAAAACTTGAATAGTAAGGTAATTCTAGTAGATAGCAAACACGGTATGTAGAGGAGATAGCTGGAGGAGGTTGACATTATTGTGCTATTGGCATTCAAAGTCATGTAAATAATTACCTACTTCAGCTGAATGTCATCCAATATATGGATCTAATCATTTTATGCCCATTTTAAATCCAATTAGTCTTCAACTCTGTTGTCATTAGGTGAGGAAAAAAAGCACTTTCAAAGCAAAATAAAGTAATTCAGGTCTGAAGGGCATGCAAAGAAAAACTTAAACCCCAATTTAGGCTATTTACTGAAGAAGGACAACAAGTTATCTTGCCTCTGTTATCAGTGCTTCTTCAGGGGAACCACACATTTTCCTTAAAAATGAGCTTTATTTCCAGAAAGAGATGATTTACAGGGGTGCTTCCAGGTGAAGAATTTCTTTCAGATTGGAAGGGGTCTTCTCCTTTTTGCAATCATACTCAGTTGGTGTATGCTGGTATAAAAGTTTATTTGGGTGGATGGAAACAAGGACAGAAGGTCAACAGAGAAACAGGGGGCCAAGATCATAGAATCATAGAATCATTAAGATTGGAAGATAAAGTGTTCCAAGATCATAGGCATACTTAAGCTTTCCAGAATACTATAAATATAGCCATTTGATAAAATTTTTGCCTAAGGCTGAAAGATAGACAAAATAGGCTGAAAGACAGACAAAATACAAATCTATACTGAATCTTGTTTTGTTGACAGAAATCAACAGCTTTCCTTGACTTACCATTCCTTTAAAAGAATTAATTTTATTTGCTCCTCTGGATCCAGATCAGAGAAAGCTCTGCAGCATGATAGAAAGAACTCTAACCAACAGCTTCCAAAAATCTGACAGATACTAAAAACCAGGTGTTTAGCAAAGCCTGCTTAATGGCTTGGGAGAAGCACAGAAAATGCCTTGACTCTAGAAAACTGGAGGCTATATCTTTCTAAGCAAGAATTAACTTCTGCAGCTGTAGTCTGCTGCTTATTTTTAGTGATAGTTTCATTTATAAACCTGACCTGCCAAGCAGAGCTATAGAGAGACTGGAAAGATCCCAACTGGTGTTACAGGAAGTAGATAAAACTACCTTCTTGTACGATTTTGAAATTTAAATTTTAGGTTCACCATAAGTTTTTCAAAACAATTGCCTGAAAAGATGCTTTTTCATCAATTAGGGTCATAAGAAAGCCATCAGAATTACAGGCAAACTTCTGTTGATTTCACAGGTTCCAAAGTTTGTTCCACAGCTAAAATTTATGTCCAAAGGAAGAAAACATTTTGTCCATTCACCCAGTGGCTGGAGAACTCTTCCAAGAAAGAGAAAATATGGAAGTTTTGAAAGTATTTAAGGCCACTTTCCTCACTTTCTGGAAGAATCTCCCCCACTTTTCTCTTATTGTAGACATCATTAAGTTCTGCAAAAACAATATGTAATGTGGGGTTTTGGGTGTGAGGGGGTTGGGAGAGAGGGAAGGAAAGAGGTTCCATATCTGTGGATAGGAGGTATTTCACATGAAAAAAATTTTGCTTCTTTCAGACTGGAGCATTTATCTTCCCTCATTCAGTTGCATGCTGTGGGGCAGTTGTGGCTGGGCAGGGTCATGGCCATGGTGGGGATAGAGATGGCCCTACTACAGCATCACAGGACAGTGACTGCTGACCCTGGGGTGGGCAGACTTTGGAGGTGAGCAGCAACTGGCAGTGCTAGGGGAGTCCCTAAGCACATAGAAGTACTCAAAGTTTGAGGATGTCCATAGGAGTTTTATAGAGTAAACAAAGAATTTTGAAGAAATTGGTGACTGTATGAAACCATAGAATCATAGAATCCTTGAGCTCTGCCATGAAGACAGTTCTCAATCCACCTCATCATCCATTCATCTATCCCATATCTCCGGATCTTGCCCAGGAGGGCAAGGGGGAGGGACGATGTCAAAAGCCTTGCTGAAGTCCAGATAGATGACATCCACTGCTCTCTCCTCATCTATTCAGCTAGTCATAGCATCATAGAAGGCTATCAAGTTAATCAGTGAGCAACCATGCACAACTTATTTTTTAATCCATGAAACATTAGATTTATTTTTTTTTTCCTCTAAGGTGAATTTACTGCTCCCTTCCCCTCCCAAAGCAGTTCAGTCCTCAAGCTTTTCATTCTTTTTTTTTTCCTCCTTAAACAACTTAATTTAAAGTATATATAACACTACCATGCTGCTTAAATTATTTACTATGTGTTTTTTATTGAAATGCAAGAAAACGTTTATTCTCAAGGAAATGAAACAACAATTAGCAGTAAATTGGTTTTCATTACATTTTCATAGGTCTTGATTTAAGATAATTATAAAATTAGAATTTCATTGCTATGAATGCAAATATCTCCTCCGTAGCTTATTATTAGTTTATTTGTATACCCCCCTAGTCTTGTCTGAGAGTTGGATGGTTCCTAAATTATTTTTACAAAACAAACTGTGTTTCTTTTGAATGCAAGCAGAGAGAATATAAGATACCTGCTGGTTCAATTATTTTATACAATTATGTATTAGACAAAATTTCTTTTCATTAGATTCAGATGTTATCCAACTTAAATTCAAAAGCCATAATGCATACACAACTTGAGTATAATAAATGCACTGAAGTATCTAGATACTTGGGAGCTGCTGAAGAGAGAGATTTAAGAACAGTAAATCTCCAATTATATTTTTCTTTTTTTAACTTCAAGAATCTAGCCAATAAAGCTCTCAAGCTTTATTTAAGTATTTTCTTGTATTACACAGAACTGAAGTAAAACTAAAGTTATTCCATCCATAAATCCATTAGTAGTGGATTTCCTACAGATGTATATGCCTTTTTCCAGAATCACAAGCCTTGTTGTAAGAGATGTCAGAGACTATTGTGGACTGTGTTTCGTCTCGACATTGTTGCCATATAATTCACAAATTCCTATAACTGGGAAGACTACAACATCAGCTAAATTTTGGCCTTGGCATCCTGTCTCCGGGAAGACTGAGATATGAACTCCAGGTGTCTTATCTTTGTACAATTAAAAACTTCTTGGCCTTGGCATCCTGTCCGTGGGAAGACTGGGATACCAGCTCAAGGTTTGTTATCTCTACACAATTTACGACTTCATGGATTAGCTCAAGACCACAACAATGCTCAGCAGAGCCTGATGAGTGGCGCTGGCGGTTGAGTGAGGGGAAAGGGGAGCACCAAAGCAAAAAGCTTCAAGAAAATGGGCGGACTCTTCAAGAACTGGGACAATAGAAGGACTACGTTTTTTCTCCCTGGGCGGGGGGAAGATGTGCACAGAGAGAGAAGCTTCTTTTCCTTCTTCTCAACTCTCTTCCAAGAAAATCATCACCTGCACCGAGGCAGAGATGACGAAATGTAACTCGACTGGTGGTGGTGGTAATTAATCTTGCTGCATCTCTCCCGCTTGCTTTATCTTTCTTCTTCTCTTCGTTTTCCTTTTCTTCTTCTCTTCTTTCTTTTTCTTCTTCTCTCTGTCCTATCACTATTATGAAAATAGAGCTTATAAGGTTGTATGGCATTTGACCTCATTTATGTCTTAATCTCGCTCTTGGGATCGTATTGAAACCTCCCCCGACAGTGGAGCGACACATTTGTCAACACAATATTCCTCCTCTCCTTCATGCCCCTTTTGCATCCTCACTGGGAAATAATGGCAGCTCTGGCAGGTGCCAGATCTTTGGCCACGCAGCACTTGATAAATAATGTATAATAGAAACACATCCTTCCTTACTAGTCTCACCTTTACTCATCTACCATTTTTTTCAGCAAATCTTTGAGATTTTTTCTTGGGATTTCTTGAAATGAGTCATTGCATTTAAAACTTGTTGGGCAGAAAGAGACTAAGGGGAGAGAGCAAGAGACTATACCAATTTGATAATATAAATATTATTTCCTTAGAAATCTGAATTATAAAGCTCTACATGCTTCTCAAGATATCTTGATCAGATAAAATAAAGCTACCTGTATAACCATAAAATTAGGGCTTCATTGACTATGAGTTAGAAATATAAAGAGCTTGTGTTTCCCAGCATAGTCCATTTCCTCCATCTCCTGCCCACCTCCAACTTAGTAATTTTGGCATCTGTGATTAGCTAGCAAGTGACAATGTTGTTAGGACAAATAGCACTTTGGTTATGTATGTGTGTATATATAGTTATGTGGGTGTGTACATGTACACACATGTGTATATATACATGGAGACACACATATTTATAAACTTAAGCGTCACATGTGTTCTAAATACTAGACCTAAACCCCTAAAGTGAAAATCAGTTTTGCAGAAAGAGCAAGTGTTATGAATATTGCACATGTACAATTGGTTTGAACATATTGCAGTAGACACTAGGGACAACAATTCTCTAGAATATAAAAACAATTTTTTATATTCCTCTTAGCTCTGGGCCATTCAGCCTTACTTCCTTGTGCTAACACTGTTCAAGCTATTAACATCATGCTTAATTCTATTTTGAATATCATGTTCTTTATTTACCATAGGCAGGCCTAACTCTTTAAGGATCTCCTTACCTAAACTTGACAGTTTCAGCACAGGGTATACATATGGGTTTATTATTATTTTATCATTTCTCCAGCTGCAATTTTATACAGAGATAGCTACTTGGGAATAAACCTGTATTCTACTTAGCTATGATTTGTTTTGTTTCTTGAACAGAGATGTTATGCAGATATAAAGGTATCCACTTTTTTTTTGTTTGTTTGTTTGTTTGTTTGTTACTTAGGCTGTTAGACGAAGTAGCAAACTGTCATGTATGGAGAAGACTACAGGCAACCACATGGGCAAGCTCATCAGCTTATCTCTGTTACCTATTACTGATTATATTACTGATTACTGCTAGATAAGACATTGACTTACAACTAGCTTTTCATTTTGTACTAGCCTTCTGTGACACTATTTCCATTAATAACTTATGGTAATCCATATCTAGCTTACCACAGCAAACCATTGCTATGGTTCCATTAACTATATAGGTTTAGACATACATATTTTCATGCTGGCAAATAATAGGCAACTGTCTACCCCTGTATACCTTTTTGTTTGTTTGTTTGTTTTTCCTGTAGTTCTTTCTTTGGTCAAAAAGTATTTATTTTCTCAAATCCAATTTCCTGAAAAAGAATAATTTGCCACAAAGAGTGATTTCTGCTAAACATCATTGTCCTGCTTTTTGATTGTTTTAAAGTTTTCCCAGGCTTCTTAGTGCTTTGCTATGAATTTTACAAAGAATAGAACTTCACCTTGCAAGACTATCTTACCTGTCTCAAGTCCTATTTCCTGGAGCAAGAGCTATTGCATGGGACAATGTAAGTGATTGAGATGACATTACTTAGCAAGCAGCTTGACAATCAATCCACACAGAAAGAGTGGTGAAGCATTGGAACAGGGTGCCCTTGGAAGATGGAGTCACCATCTCTGGCAGTGTCCAAGAAACATGTAGATAAGACATAGTTTAACAGGCACCATGTGATGTTGAAGATTTTACAGTTGAACTCAATAATCTTGAAGGTCTTTTCCAACCATGAGGATTCTATGACCAATCTTTGTTACCTATCTACCCAGCATGCAAAGCCACCAAACACGTCCTTAAGTTACTAAAATGGTAATAGCACCCTGAAAACATGAATATATTAAATATACACACACAATATCTATGCTAATGCAAATATTTTCTAATTATTATAAAATAATTAGTCTACATTGAAAATAATGTTATTTACTCTGCAGTAGATTAAAGGATTTTTTTTTTTTCCATTATACATGAAGACTTTGCAGTAATACATAGAAGAGTTGCTGGGGAATTTATTAGATTTTTTTTTCTGAAATATTTTGAATTGGGGATTTTAGCTTTGTTTGCTTTGGTGGGCTTTTTATTGTATTTTTGAAGCAAAATAAATTACTTCAGAATTCATAAATTACTTCAGAAATCACTCACATTTTGCTTTTTTTTTAATAGCACAACAAAAAGATATTGCTGATATTCTCTGTTGATATACACAAGGTCATATAATCATGTAAGGGCTTGCTTTAGATGAGTATGTACAAATTAAAGGCTTCACAAGGTTATGCATTAGTTATAGACCTGGTTATATGCACCCCAGAGAAAATCCAATGACTCAGCTAAATGTCCTAAAGTCCTCAAAAGCAGTTTCCCCACTGATTAAGGTGGACAGAGAACACCAGCAATTCGTATCTGCTATTGTCTGTATCAAACAGTTGAATTGAGCCTAGGAAATACAATGGAAGTTACAACTCTAACACTGTACTAATAGTACAATGTGTGGCAAACCAAGCAAAATTACAACTGTCCCAGAAAATAAAATAGAATTAAAATATGGTTTGACTTTTTAGGATCACTCTCTACTGAGTTAGTATGTGAGCATTCATTACTCCTTCCTGATTGCTCCTGCACAGTAAAGGAACTGTTACTAGTGAGAGCACTATGGATCAGGAAATAATCATAAATGCTACTGACAGGCACACACAGTTCAGTACTTTGCAGTGCTCCATGAGAAGTGTCTCTTCAAGGTGAGAAAACAAAAACAGAAAACAACACAAAATAAAATCCCCGCAAAACCACAAAGATAACCAAAGTCAACCAAGTCTTCAGAAATAACTGAGATATCAGTGATGACTAGGTTACTGGACCAGGTCAGATGATAACAAAGAAATAGGAAATAACAAGAAATAGAAGATCATGCCAAAGATAAGAGAGAACTCTCTTAGTTACCTTGGACAAAGATAATCCTGAAAAAGCCAAAAAAGATATTCACAATTCCTACTAGACTATCACACCACTTCATCATCTTGTATATTAGCTATGCTAGTGCATTTCTGAAACTCTAAAAACTCATACGCTATTGCAAGAGAGCTGCTGAATTCAGCCCAACTTAGCTGCAGCTTTGCAGTGGCAGTAGCAGGAACACACACACCTGGGAGGCTCCTGATGGCTTTTCCTTGGCAGATTATCCGGAATATGAAAAGGAAACCACGGCCCTGAAGTCAACTAAAAAACTGATATAACATGAAAAAAAAAAAAAAAAAAAAAAAAAAAAAAAAAAGACAACATATTGCCAAACACTGATGGAATTACATAAATTAAAAGAGAATTTAGAAAGCCTAAAAAGAGGGAATTGGCTTTGGAGGAACAAAAGAAAATGCAAGTGGAAGGAAGCTATCTCTGGGAATGGTGATGGACACTTATATGCATTGAGAAGTATTTTTGATACAAGTATTATGGCTGAGTGCTTCTTGCTTGGACAAGAGTGCTTTTTGCTCTGCCACATTCCTGCTCTGGAATGGAGACAGTTAAATCTGGATAAAACGACTGTGGGATTTGTCAAAGTTACTTTATATAAGGCTAATAAGGCTAACTTCCTTCCTACTTCCATCAATTTCACAGAAAGCCTAGTTCTGTGAGCCTTCAGTGTTTTAGGAGAAAGAATTTAAGAGAATCTTCTGTGATATACTACATTATTGAACATAGTCTTGCTGAGAACATATACAAATACATATATATATATAGTTTTACTCTATCACATCTTAATCAAAGTCCTTCCAAATATGTATTCCAAAATAGGCATTCCTTCCAAAATATGTATTTCAGTTTGAAGCACTGAGGAAAATTTAAGTCTATCAGAATTTCATAGATCCCTCTGAACTAGCTGTTCACCTTTCAAAACTAACCCACAGAACTTCACATTTCTTTTGTTTTCTCCCAAGAAAACTTGTCATATCTAATAGCAGGAAAATTTTCTTTCAGTAAAAACTCCTAAAGCATAGCAGGAACAATATTTCAGGGAATGTAGCCTTCCCCCTTAACACCATTGCCACTTTCAAAAATCATTTATACCTTCTACAGCAACATCAACAAATAATCCAAACACTTCACTTTTTATATCGCAGGTATACATCAAGAGCATTAATCTGTTGTATAAATTCCTGTATATTAAATATCACTTATAAAGTTTTTAACTACTATCAAAATTTTCCCATCTTTTACAACCTCTCTATACTTAGAATGGAGAAGTAATATTGAGTGAAATTATGTAGCAGTGTATTGGCTATCTGTCAGCTTCCTTGTGATCTGGGTCTGCTTTGTTCTAATCACATGATCTTCCAAAATCTCATTACTATAATCACATCCTATAGAAGACCACAGCAACTTAGAATCAACAGACATCACTTCTCAAAAGCAAATTCAGCAGAACAATAAGGAGCACAAAATATCTTGACAGGCTACCTGCCCTCAGTTGGCAATAATATGCTTAAATTTCACATTTTTTTCCCTCCAAAACAGATATGCAATATTCTCCAAAGTTGAAAGTGAGACTGAATGCAACTGGGAGAGGGAAAAAATATATATAAAGAAAACAACTAATGGAAAAGATATTACTTTTACGGAAGAAGTTAGACAAAAAAAAATAGCATTAAAGGTATTACTCCAAGGTATCCTTTGGACTTTATATCCTTCTCAGTTTTGTCTACATCACGGTTAGACTGTGTAATTGCAATTATCTCACATGGTCTTAAGACCACCTGCATGACTGTGCAGTGAGACATGGAGTCCTACTGAAGCAAATGGGATAATTTATTCACAAAAGCAAATTACAACTGTAAGTTTACTACCACAAGTCCTTACTAGAGTTTAAATTAAACTAAGCAGCACTTAGTGACTGCCATGGTGACAAGCCAACAAAATCCCTCAGATTTTGAAAATTAAGCATCAAATTTATTTTGGAATATATATCAAAAAAAAAAAAAGGAAATACAGGGAAAAAAAAAGTGTGAGGGGGTAAGTGAATGGTAAGTTCTTAAATGATACAGATAAGTGTGATAACTGTGTTTAATATCACTAGTTTATAATTAAATCTATACTGCCTATTAAATCCACAAGAACAAGGCAGGCTAAAGGTGTGACAGCAATCTCTAGACAGATACATACAGCATGAATACATACATACAACAAACAGCAAGAATTATGTAAAAAAAAAAAAAACATTTTTTTTTAGCTCCCGAGTCTTGTCAAAATATAGGGAAAAGATGCTCAAAATGCATTTGTGAAAATTAGCCTATTTCTAACATTGTAACACAGTGCATAATTTGGCCAACTATTTTCCAGTCAACATTAGAAACTTTATGCCGTATGTCTATCTCTCATTAAGAATGGATATTTATTTTATTTGAAATAGCAACCGTAAGAACTAAACAAGTAACCACTAATTATCTGGTAATTCACCAACTGTCTTTGTGTCCTTTTTTCCCCCTCCAGATTAGCACTTTGACTCTGCTTCAATTAGAAATGACTCCCTGTCAGTTTTAGGCCTTGTCTCACCCAGGGAAAATAGCAAAGTGTTAACTTTGCACTGGTCACACTACACTCTAAACCTACCTTTTCATTACATTAATATATAACACATTTTAATCAGTACTTGTGGTGATAACACCACATAAAGAGGCAGTAAATTCTGACATTACACAGAAGCAAGGACCCATCTTTTAAAACTGCAAATTAGATGCTGTACCAAGGATCTATAAACTTGCAAAGATCAGATGTAATCCAAATCCTATTACAGAGCAGCAGCAACAAGAATACCAATCACAACAGCTGTTGGAAGAAGGAGTATTTGCACTGCCCACGCTTTCTGCAGATTTATCTTGGGCAAATTCCCTCGTGCTGCTGCTGCTAGGCTATTGGAGTGAGACACAGCAGATGGTTAATCAATCCCAAAATGCCCTTCAGGAACTGTAACAGCTGTGTGGTCAGCACTAGTAATCTCATCCAGAGCAAAGACAAACCAGGAGCTGCACAGCATGGAAACACAGTGGTTTCCTTTCCCTGTTACAGTGAAATCAGTAACTGCATTTCTTCAGCTCCTGACTTTCCAGCATGAATTCATCAAGACTTCTACAGAGTTCTTGTCTGAATAGCCTGCCTATAACAAAAGCAAAACCAATTTATTAGAGGGGAGTTTGATAAATAAATAGTTTTTTTTTCAGCTTGAGCAAAGTAAATCTTCCTCAAATGGCATATACCAGATCTTCAGACATTAAGATGAGGAAATCTTTAAAAGTAGCAAATAATGTGTTTGCTGTGACTTGAGTGCACCCCCGGACTCTTGCAAACATACTTGGATTTTCCTTGTTTTTCAGTAACTGAAATCTTCCTTTCCTTAAAACTGTAGCATCTTCCATGCACATGCATTTCATGCTTTCATTTGAAACCATCATTTGAAGCATCAAATGTAGATTCTCAAATATAATCAGCAAATTGAACAGAAAGACTAGTAACCCCAAATAAGAGGCTAAGGAAGCACTGATATTTAGTACCATCATAGTGCACAGCAAAATGTTCAGAGCTATTTCTATGTGTACTGAGGCATAAAACACACACAGAACCTCTTACAGTCTGCCTTCAAAGGACAGGACCACAAAATGGGTCAGAACTTCATATATGCTTGGAAAATACTCAGCAAAACTGTCAACTGATTTAATTTTCTTGATTCAATAAACTAAGGCACTTCTATGGTGAATTTAACTGCTCTTTATGTAAAAAGAGATGGAAAAATATGTTTACATAAGTAATTTTTTAAATAGATATAGCATCGGCAAAGTGTTCTGATGAGTTCCCTCCCTCAATGAACATTTCTGTTAGAATTGAGAATTTAACTTTTGACTGAAGCAAGAAGGATGCTTGAAGGAGAATTTCTAATCACACTTATTAACTCCATCAGAAATGTAGGTAACAAGAGTTATAAGAAGTATACCTTGTCATATGAGGATGAGAAGAAAAGAAGAAAAACTAGAAACATTGAACTCTGCTACTCTCTCTTCTGAGTAACAAATTTTGGTTCCTCCTTGGGGATCAGCCTTAATCAAGCTAAGCTACTTTGCCCAGCCACCATTATTAGAATCCGTTCTTTGAAAAAAAAAGTGTTTGAATTTCTTTAGCAAACAATTCTTATGTCTGATAATGTTTTCAGAATTGATCAGAATGATAACTCTGACTAAATTTACAAGATCTGTTTTAAAATATATAGGATTATTTCCTCACAACATTTTTGTGTGGAAAAGAACTGTTTTCCTTAATTCTTTTCCTGTATAACATATACAAGGGGTTTCCATCATTTTCCTTGAGAGACTACTTTACAGTCTAGCATAACTCACTGTCAGCGGATGCTCTCTCAGTGTTATTTCATTGCTCTTACTTAAACCATTGGGAAAATAATTCACACAACATAATTCCTTTCCACACATAGTGTTTTCATTCCTTGGATGCCCAGGACCCTGATCTTCTCCATTAGTCAGTCCTTAGCCAAGCCGTTACTTATATTTAACTACTTCAATATATCCTCTTAAGTCAATTCTTCCAGATCCTTGGTCATTTTTATGTTACAAGAGTACAGTTAGCTTTGTTTTTTCTAAGGAGTCTCTATTTGAAGAGAATGGCATATTCTTTTTATAACATTACAAATAAATGTACATCAATACAGTGATCCATGCTCATACTTTTTAAACAAAGCTGCATATGGTCTCTTAATACTATACAATAAGCTATAAAGTTCAGATATCAAGAGTTATTTTGTTCATGTACTGCTTATTGAAATCTCAGTACCCTGTGTAAAAAGAATGCTATGTCTCAAAGGTTTATCCTCAAGGCTTATCTAATATCCATGGACATCAAGAAAATTAACAAGACTTTCTTTCTATTTCTTTAATATAGGCAATTATTGCCTATGCTAAATTGACAACTTTTACATAGCACAAAATAGATTCTCCTTAAACTACTTTCTGAAAACACAATGTATAATTTGGAACTATGAATGCATATCTTAAAGAAAAAAAAGAATATAAGTCAAAATAGCTGGTGGAGTAAGGTGAGGGGTAGGGCGGAAACACCAATAGAATTTTTTTTGATTCTGTAGTGTTATAATAGAAGCAAGTGTTGGTTTTACAATTTGCAAAATGTAAAACGTTGTTTAATACTTGGTAGAGCATAATATTGGACTTCATACTTGGATTTCCATAAAAAGAATGGAATAAAAAGAAGATAAATAGGGAGGGATAAGTATGACAAAATAAACTGGATATATACTCAAGCTATAGTGACAATATTAGATGTGTTAATGTTCTTATGGGTTCTGTTCCCAAAGAATACATGGAGATAAATTTCAAACTCTGCCAAACACAATTTTTCCCTTCTAGTAAAGCTAGGATTAATGTTTTATTATTGAGAGAAATCTCAAAAGAGAGAGCAGTTGAGAAATAGATAAACAAAAATTATTCTACTGTTGGTAAAGTTGGAAATAAAGCAATAATTTTAAAGGGGTAAATGGAATGAGTGATATGCTCTCTCAAGTTTTCCAGACAAAGGAAATTTTTGGTTTGAAACTGTTCCACAGTGGGCTACTTCATAGAAACAGTGTCCTGTGTTCTCCTGTTTACTCATGCAGGTGAGGTTATTGGGCAAAGCATATTTCCTATGATGCAACCTCTCATCTTATTGAGTTTATGGTAATGAAAGACATGTAGTCCAATCCTTGAGATTTATACATAAATAGAATGAAACAATTAAGTATCCAAACTCTGATACAACAATTGAATTATACTACTATTCTAGTGTTCTGCGATTTTGAGGTAGCAGGATGTGGTAGCAGGATGTGGTCTTTCTGGGGTGTCAGAAGGCAGGGTCAGAGAGCGGGAAATTCTCGATGTTCACCCTTCCGTATTGTCACTTCTACAGCAATCAAAGTCTTTCGTTAGGATAAAAAGTGTTCAATGCAAAACACAAAGTTATAAGCTCATAGAAAATAATAAGCTCAAAGAAAATATACATACATGCACAGCAAGATGGGCTCCAAATGCTTAATTAAGGCAAGTTTAGTATGTAAACAGGAATAGTTGCATTCATACTGATCAAAATTCCCAAGACGATGAACAAAGCCTGAAATCTGCTGGCAAAAAATAAATCAACCCCTTCCATTCTTCAAGATTTCTCATTTCCTGATTTGCCAAATCATAAGAAAGCCAGAGACAGCTGGCAAAATATGCAATGGAATTGTCTAGTTTAGAAAGCACTGCTTTACCTAAAAACAGAGACCTTTTCTTGAAAGAGGTCATCCCCAGATATTTATATAAACAGAAATGTCTAGACAGAAAAAAAATACTAAAATCTCATTCTTCAGCGTGTCAGATATTTGTCTCTTTTTGTTTTGATATTTGGCTCTTTGGATTTACGCCTTCACTTGAGGGCATCAAACATATAGAGTAGAATAAGACTTCAGACACAACTGGACCAAAACAGTGGTAAAACAAAACTTCCAATATTTGAGGCAGAACAGAACTTAATATTGATTTTGCAGCCTGGTTCTGTCCTGAAAAAATATAAAATCATGCTTTTCCATGCATAATGAACAGAAAGACAGATAATCTGCAGTCTCTGGTTACTCCGAAAAAAAAATCTACTTGTTTATTTTCAATTTTACTTTCTTATTTTCAATTTTTATTGCGAGGAATTGCCAACTCATTGCGACTGCATCTTACATGGTTTTAAAAAATACATATTCTTAATGGAGAAAATATTTTTTCCTAGATAGCTCCATGAATCTTCTTTTGAAAGCACCTTTGTTTAATCCAAATCACAACTTTCAGCAGACTGTGTGAGGTTTTTGAGGAGCAGAGGCCCGTACTGCTCAACACTAGCGGATGAAAACAGACAGCTGCTGCAGCAGTGTATGGATCTCTTCCAAGAGCTTCGCTCCCCAACACCCTCATCTTTTTGACTTATCTTCCTCATTGCACAGCCTTGTGCACATAGCTTTGCTGAAATATACTCTTCCTTCTACACCAGAATAAAGCACAAAGCCAGGCAGAAAATCCTCGTAACTTTTGATCATGTCACCTTCACTAGCAAAAAGCTACAATCAAACTCCATCTTCCATTTTAAGTTTCTGAATACAAGTCTGAGTACGAAGGCACTTGAGGGATTTCTTCCAGTTTTACCATTAAAACTTGTATTTATGCTTAGCCCACAAGAGAACAGAATATTTCTTTTCAAGAACCATTAAAACTTGTATTTGTGCTTAGCCCACAAGAAAACAGAATTTCAAGAACTGAAATGTGACACTTTCTGTTTTTTTTCCTCAAAACTTGTTTGCTAAAGAAAGTTTAATTCATCAAGCATCCACTGAACACAAGAACATTATTCAGAAAAGAAGCATTTGGATATAAATTATAGCTATATTTAAACAGAAGCAGTTAAAAAAGGCTAATAAGTACCTTTGAAGGCGTAAACGTTTTATTATTAGGTAATTAGAATATAGACATGTATATTAATTTCCCAATAGACTCTCAATGCTTTCGAATATCAAGATATAAAACATGATATGAACTAGATGTACTTTTTAGGTCTCAGTCACTACTTCTATCGGTAGTCTGATTAATGAGCTCTGTAATTATGATATTAGGATTTGGACATAAAGATGCTAAATATATAGAGAAATACTGATCCTGGATTATCATGTAAATTAAAATTTTTTTGCGTGTGTGTGCATGCACACATGCACACATATAAAGCCAATATTGTGGTCAGATATGAAAGTTATTACATAGATTTCTGCTTTGTATTGAAAAGCAAACACCAATAATACACCAATACTTTACAATATACCATCCAAATACCAAGTATTTTTCTATATTTTTTCTTCTAACTCCAGGAAATGCTGCACTACAGCTAATGTCATGCCTCTGTATTTGCTAGTTGACAGCAGCTATACTCGTTTTCTTGTTTTGAAGTTAAAAGATTAATAGCGGTCAGATCCTTAGCTGTGAAGTACATCAGAAGAGCTTATTTTAGCATCACTCTAAAATTTTCCTGCCACAGAAAACATGTCCTTGAACATGAACTGGAAAAGGAGCAAAAAGTGCAAAAGGAAAAGTTCCTGGTTAATTAAGACCTCTACTCAGATCTTTCACACATCTAAAGATGGTTTTCTAGCTTCTCCTAGAAAAAGACTGTTCCTCTCAGCACAGCAAAGGTGCAAGAGTTATTAAAATTGCTCATGCTTATTGTTCCTCAATACTAGATTTTTTTCAGCTTTATAGAAAACAGGCTGCATCTTCAAATATCACTTGCAAACATGTCCATTGAACTTAACAGCTGATGCCTTTTTTTTCCCCAGTGCCATACACTAGCTTCCCTAGCCTTTAGTCTTCCTTTATTGCATTATATTTGAAATTGAAGGCAATTGAAAATTTGAATTAGTTTTTTATATTAATACAATCACTGTCTCAGCCTAAATTAGTGTATATGACATAAACAACAGGCATTTGTTGCCCAGTCTTGTGGATGATGTTCATCTTCCTATTAGTTTTCTAAGGAAAAAAAAAAAAAAAAAAGGAAAGAAAGGAAAGATAAAAAAAAAACTTCTGCAAAGCCCATAGAGTTACAAAAGGTGGGAGCCTGTTCCTTATAACATCCACTTTTTTAAAACCTAGATAACAAGCACTTGGATAGTGCAGGGGTGAAGGGTTGCAATACAGCAACAATACACAAAAAGTGCCCATTGTACCAAGGCTATTAATCAGTAAGTGGTGGCAGCCTAGAAGAGCAAGAGAAAATTAAACTGCTATAAATGAAGGATAATGGATGTCTGACAACGTCATGTTCCATTAAGTGATCTACTCAGCACACTCTTGCTACCCCTGCAACCTCTGGTATCGATTTCCATAGCAACAAATGGCAGTGTTACCAGTCAGAGCACATCCAGCAGCAGAAAGAACAAGCTGTAAAGGTGGAATTGAAAAAAAACAAAAAATCCAAAAAACTAAAACTAAGAATCTATTATAGAGATATAAACATATATACTACAAGAACAAACAGAATGCTGTTTGTGGAAAAGAGATTTTCTTCAGTCTTAGGGGCATGTATTTTGTCCAACTCCTGCTCATGGCTTGTAAGATGTGAATACTGAGAGAAAAATAATCTGATTTATGACAAACAGCACAGTGCTTTTCTGTCCTTCAGGAGAAGGCTTAGCATTGGAGGGAATGTCTCAGCATATATATTATCATACACACATGTATTATGTTAAACCACTATTCCTGAACCTGACACCAAGAGGTTATTTGCATTTGGTACCAGAGAACACCAAGAAGCATCCTCCTGGACTATTTGTGATACCTCCCGGATGCCCCACTTGCAACACTGCTGTTTCCCACCCTCCATGGACTTGCACAGTGAACGTAGTATGCAGTCCAGCTCTAACACCAGTCAGGTTGAGGAACCCAATTCCATTTGTTCCCAATTACAAAAAGCATGATTTTTCTACAGCTCCGAGGTATAGATATTTATCTTTACCTTATACCATAAAGACTCCTATTTGATCACTAGTCCTCGGCACAGTCTCCGTAACAATCAATTAGTGGCCATTGCAGATGGCAAGCATTTATGTATGCAATCACATTAGAAGATTTTATCATTTACTGTAGTAGTTCATCAATACACACAGACCTCCAAAATCTGGGAGAACCTTCTAAAATAAGCAACAGAATTTCTCCATTATTCCTGATGCATTACATTACCTCGAGACTTCTTAGAGATATTTGTTGTATAATATATTGTGTTTGTAGCTTATCAGTTACTACATGAAAGCATCAGCTAAGGTCTTCCTGCATTACTGTAGAGCCTCTATATCCATGGGTATTTTCAGTTGCTTGTTACCTCTTATGTGGTCAGAAGTTTTGTATATGAGAGTACCTAAATAGGCCAGGTAATTTTCAAAGGTATTTTTTTTTCACCAAACAAAGAGCCCTCTTAACAATAACATGACAAAAAAAAAAAAAAAATCCTTTTTTTTTTGCAAGATGTCACATGGCATAAAGCCTCTGACATTTTCTTCCTGACCTTATTTCCTTATATTCCTTCATGACAGCAGCATCCAGAGATTCAAGTTTCAAAAAAACTCTTTAGAAGAGGGCAGTCTCTTCAGTCAGTGCTTATTCCCAAAGCTTATACTGAGTTCCCTTCAGATAGAGAAAATGGTTTGTAAATATTGCAAGAGAAATGTTTTAACAATTATTTGCCCAGTTGATTTAGCCTCACCTGTTTGAGCTTTTAAGCTTGGAAAACAGAACAAAGTAGCAAGCTGGAAAAAACTCCGTTACTGCGATGCATGTAAACCCGCAGTTTTTCTGAATAGAGCTGGGGAAGGTTTGAGCATTAGCGTTTACTGAAATCAACAGAAAAAGTCCATAACTTCTTCTGTGACTCAGAAAAAGTCAGTAATAGAAAAAGTCAGGGAAAAATACAGGAACATTGTCAGGGAATGCAGGGATGCTACAAGGAAAGCTAAGGCATGTTTGGAATTGAAGCTGGCAAGGGATGTTAAAAATAATAAGAACTTCTTCAAATATATTAACAACAAAAGGAAGGTCAGGGAAAACGTGAGTCCACTGGTGAATAGGGTGGGCACCCTGGTTACGAAAAACACAGAGAAAGCAGAGCTGCTGAATGCCGTCTTTGCTTCGGTGTTTACCAAGGGCAGCCCTCTAAAATCTCAAGCCCTAGGGAGACAAGAAGAGAGCTGGAGAGAGAGAAAGGCTTGCCCTGGGCAGAGGGTAGGTCAGAGAGCACCTAGGGAAACTCGACACCCACAAATCCATGGGCCCTGATGGGATGCACCCCAGGGTGTTGCGGGAACTGGCGGATGTCATAGCCAAGCCACTCGCCATCTTCTTCAGAAGGTCCTGGAGAACGGGGGAGGTGCCGGAGGACTGGAAGAAAGCCAACGTCACTCCGGTCTTCAAATAGGGCAAGAAGGAGAACTCAGGCAACTACAGGTCGGTGAGCCTCACCTCCATCCCTGGAAAAGGGATGGAACAGCTCATCGTGGCTGCTGTCTACAGACACGTGGAGTTGCTCAGGAGTAGCCAGCATGGATTCTCCAAGGGGAAATCAAGCTTGACTAACCTGATCACCTTCTATGATGGAGTGACTAGCTGGATAGATGAGGGCAGGATGGTGGATGTCATCTACATGGACACGAGCAAGGCTTTTGACACTGTCCCTCACAGCATCCTCCTGGGAAAGCTCTGGAGGTGTGGGATAGATGAGTGGATGATGAGGTAGAATAGGAATTGACTCGATGGCAGGGCTCAAAGGGTGGTAAGCAGTGGCGTGGAGTCCAGTTGGAGACCTGTAGTTAGCAGTGTCCTCCAGGGGTCGGTCCTCAGTCTGATCCTGTTCAACTTATTCATTAATGACCTGGATGAAGGGATGGAGTGTTTACTCAGCAAGTTTTCTGATGATACAAACTGGGAAGAACAGCTGATAGCCCTGAGGGCTGTGCTGCCATCCAGAGGGACCTAGACAGACTGGATGACTGGGCGGTTAGAAAACTCATGAAGTTCAACAAATGAAAGTGCAGGGTCCTGCACTTGGGGAGGAATAACCTCGGACACCAGTACAGATTAGGAGTGGACCTTCTAGAGAGCAGCCCTGCAGAGAGGGACCTCAGCGTCGTGGTGGATGACAAGATGAGCATGAGACAGCAGTATGCCCTGGTGGCCAAGAAGGCCAACGGGATCCTGGGGTGCGTTACGAAGAGCATCTCCAGCAGGTCAAAAGAGGTGATCGTCCCGATCATCGTCCCCTTATACACAGCCCTGGTAAGGCCACATCTGGAGCACCCTGTCCAGTTCTGGGCTCCCCAGTACAAGAGGGATRTGGAGCTGCTGGAGAGAGTCCAGTGGAGGGCTACCAGGATGATCAGGGGCCTGGAACATCTGTCCTATGAGCAAAGGCTGAGAGAGCCGGGCCTGTTCATCCTGGAGAAGAGAAGGCTGAGGGGGGACCTGATCAGCTGAGGGGGGACACTGATCTCAAGTGAGGAGGAGGGGGCCAGCCTCTTTTCAGTGGTGGACAGCGATAGGGCTAGAGGAAACAGCCACAAGCTGAACACCAAAAGTTCCACAGGTACTTAAGAAAACATTTCTTGCAGTGAGGGTGACAGAGCACTGGAACAGACTGCCCAGAGACGTTGTGGAGTCTGCTTTGGAGATCTTTAAAACCCACTTGGATGCAGCCATGTTCCACATGCTCTAGGTGACCCTGCATGTGCAGAGAGGTTGGACTAGATGACCTCTGAGGTCCCTTCCATCCTTAAGCATTCTATGATCCTATGATTCTATGTAACTGAGGTCACTGAAGAAATTTCAAGCCTTCAGAAGCCATGCCAGAAAGTGATAGGTGCTTCTGGAGCAGGAGCCAATTCTTGTTGCCTCACTGGTTCACAGAGTTGAAAGGTTCTTCTTCTGCAGAGCTACATTCAGGTAAGCCAACTTACATGGCTGGTGTAGAGGGGAAGCCTGTGTGAACAAAGGTACTTATTCAGCTGATGGAATGCCCCTCACTGCAGAGGACAAGGGAAGCCCATTAAAATACATAATTAATAAACTAAGACAAATGAACTTTTCTCACTGCCTGACTGTGAAGCGTCCAAGCATCCAAGTTGCTTTTGATAAAGTTGTTAGAAGTCAAGGGTCTTAAGTTGCTTTAATGGAGTTGATAGCTTTACTACTGGCTTTCTTAAAATCACGTCTGAAAATTCTGAATTTTCAGGGGGTTGGACTAGATGACCACTGAGGTCCCTTCCAACCTTAAGCATTCTATGATTCTATCTTAAAATCTTAAAAATACATACATGTTTATATAGAATATTTTCCTTTTTTAAGCTCTAGTATTTTTATATCAACAGAAGTGACTACTGTTAAAATATTTCTTTTTTTTCCCTCCTCATCAGAACACATAATTTAAGCATGGATTTAATGAAAGACTTGAACCTGTATGTAGCGAATTACTACCCAGGTTTTCATCTGCAAGAGTTTCCCATTAGGTTTTATAGAATGTGTGGTTCTCATTTATAAGCATAGACACTACTGTCGAGTATAACTCATAATGGCTTTTTAATTATAAGGAATATTCAGAGCATATAAGATGCAGAAACACCAATCTCATTTTGATGACTATGTACTCATTCCATTTGTAATTATTAAAATTCAAAGGAAAATAATGCTGCTGCTAAATCCAATTCTTTGATTCTAAACATCTAAAGCATTTAAAAAACCTACCTAGTCTTTCTATCACACATATAATTTTATGGTTACCAATCACTACTCTTTTCAGAATGCCAATGGCCTGTATGAAAGATATTCTTATATTACCTGTAAGTCTGAAGCTACTGTATTTATTCCAGAGACAAAGAGGTGTTTTCTTTAAACTGTTGGTTGTTCTGAGGGAGACACAAAAAAAAAAGAACCCTGCCTTAACCACAGCTGCATGAAGAAGTTTTCCAGTAAGGTATTTCCATTTCTTATTCTGATGGGAGAGATGAAGAATGTTTCATAAACAAAGTGATTGAGATAATTCTGAAACAGGAACCAAGTCCTGGTCGGACTTAAGGAGGGGGGCTATTCCAACCCCGAAGAGAGGAGGAAAAAGTGTTCTCTAGGTTAAGCAAAAGAAAAGTATTCTGAGCCTTCTGTAGATATGATCCTGCCAATAAACTGGAAGCAGATTTTCATTAACATTGTACATAGAAAACCCACGCTGGCTGCAGGACAATAAGTTTCGGATATTATCATACAAAAGCAATCATGAGAAGGTGACTGAGAGGCTACAATAAATACAGTAGTCTACATTTGATATATTTTTTTATTTTAGAAAGTACATTCGAATTACTTTGTCTTCCCTCTAGCTACGTCAGCCTGGCTCTGCTCTACAGACGCTCATGGTACATAAAGGCTCCCTGGATTCAGAATTACTGCCTCAAGTTCTCACACTGACTGCTACTTTAGTGACAAATTTGAGTCTAATTATGTAGAAGTATCCTTCAGAAAAACAAGGGTACTTTTCCTACTGATAAGAAGCTGTTTAAGAAATCTAAATTAATATTTAATTGCTTACATAACCAAAGTTCTCCTTTTCAGCCTAGAAGTGAAATACTTTCTATTGGAAGCATTTGAAGTATTGGAAGCTATTATATTTTTAGTACACATAAATATAAACATTTCTTCTTTTCACATGTTGTCTTCATACCTTTTCATAGCCTGAAGAAAATCAACACTGTGCAAGCTATATAGGAGCTACGACATGAATTATACCAGACACCCTCACGCTGCACAACAGCACTGAAAAGTTGAAATTCTTCTACAGCACCTAGCTGAGGTCAAGCAGTCCTTCAAAAAATATCAACATAGAGGGTTTTCCTCATCTCTCTGGAATTTATTTAATTTTATAGTCCTTATTAATGCTTTCTTCACTCCCAGTTGATAACAAACACAAAGGGAGCAATTTTAGATAGATAAAATATTTGTCCAACCTCCTCCAAATGCAAACATACATATATATATTATGCAACTGCAACAGCTTTGAAATAACTTTTCTTATGTATTGCTCTCTTACAGCTGATACTATTTCATGTTCTTTCCCTTAAAACCATGCTCTACTTTTAGATAATCCACCATTAGAGGACTCAGAATTACCTGAACAAAGTACTGCCCTTGGTAGTCACTGTTAGAAAGAACATTTCTACAACTTTTGATATTTTAATATAAACAACATTCAGATTTTTATTTTCTCCTGTGGCCTTCCACCTTCAGAATTTATTTCCAACTGAGAAAATAAGGAAGTTAATAATCTGATCTATTAATATTATCATGCTCAGGCATAAATAATTGCATAATTATTATATAATGCATACTAATGAACAGGGTTGGGCTCATCACCAACACTGCCATATTTCACATTCTGTTATTGCAGACCTTTTATGCTCTATGATATGCAAACTGTATCTACTCAAGACTACATTACAAGTTGCCTACAATTTGCTTCCTTTTGCCATTTTTTGCCAGTATATGAGAAAGGAAGATCACATCTGAGTAGATTTTTTTTCCAGGCACATCTAAAAGGTAGATGAGATTTAACTTCCCAGTTCTGACTTTTATACTTTGCCATTCTCAGTGGTAGGAAAATCAGAAGAATCATGGAGAATGCTACTTCACAAATACCTTGTAATAAACATACCAACAGACACATGTGCTTTAGGTCACAGTGTTCATAAGCCCTACAGCTATGAAAATGTCTTATAAAAGCAGATGATAAAACACTCCTCCCCATATCTGTTTTTCACTTAAAACAAAATTTCATTCATATAATCTAAGCTACTTAATATTTTGCTTTTAAGTGGCTCATGAAGAACAACTAGAAATCTAGAGATCCACAAAGACATGAGAAAGGGCACTTGAATCTATAGAGACTCCTCAGCTGCTGATGACACCAACTGTAAATAGCACGCCAGTCCAGAGAAGCAAAATTATCACTTTTTCCATTTTAGCAAATATAAAATGGTGAAAAAAGCATAGCTGTGTTAAGGGCATTTGTGTAGGGATGTGAAGTGACTGTTCAAAAGAAACCAAAAAGCTTGTTATAGGTTTTAGCATTTAGCGAAATAGTAACTTTTTAAACTTCCCACTGTGATGCTATAACTCGCTACCTCTGTGCTGCCAAAGTTTATTGAAACTCCTGGTAGGTAACTCCACAGTACTTCATGCGCCATGAAATTCAATTACATTTAAGAAAATTAGCATTGAGTTTAATTACTTGTGTGCACCTTAGATGAGGCATAGTCTGTCTAAGCATGTGGCTTGCAGTGGTCCTGACTTTCAGATTGAATGAATTCACTCAATTTTTACACATTTCTTTTTGGCTAGGAGAAAGTTGAAATTAATTTACCTGCTACCTTCTTTGTAATTCCAGGGAGGAATTACAGGAAAAAGGAGGGAGGAGAGGGAGGGGGAAAATAGAAAGAAGTATAAATGTTCTACTGACTCTGCAGAAAAATAAACACTCTTCCCTATAGAAAAATGAAGAAAGAATTCCACAAAAGGTCAACGTTTCTGTTCTTGTTTATGCAAAATGCTGGAGAATATATACACCTCCCTTCCTCCCCTCCAGATACACAGTTTTTTTCCCTCCTTTTCCCATAAGGCAACAAATCTGTGTTTGCAAAATAACCTGGAAAAAAAAAGATAATAAATGATAAACTGCTATCTAATTTATAACCATACATATTTCCCTCTCTTCCACCAAAGGAAAGAACACAACACTAAATAGGCGAGTTATGCTGCTCCATCAGAGTTCAACAGCAATTAGATGTCCTTGTATCCTTCTACACTTGTTGCTAACTGAAGGACTCGACAGTCTTGTTGAATGCATATTGGAAATCTCTTCTATTCCCTTAAATGCAATACTGTGACCACCATTCATTATCTATTGCCACTGAAAAAACATAATGACTAGGTACATCTGTTTTAATAATAGTCATGTGCTAGCTTCCTCAAGTGTTTTTTCTCTGGGACACACCATTTGTGAAACTCTTCGCAAGATTATATTGTTTCCCCGATATTTTAACACAGATGAAGGACCAACAGTAGTACCCTATTTCAGAGGTCTCAAGAACTAGCATGCTGCAACATGCTTGCAAAATCATCGACCTGTAAACTTATTGTGAATCTATCAATTATTCTACAGAAGCCTTCATATTGTCGACAAGAGCAAAGAAATAAGTTGCAATAATAGCCCTGAATCATATCCCCTCATCCTAGCAAACGAATACGCAAACAAAGAAAACATGGTATCTATGTATGCAGCTATTGTAGTCAGCTTTATAAGTGACTGCCTATAATAAATTATTTTCCTGCTAAAATTAGCAAGTAATTTAAATTCATGGTGAAGAAGTAATGCAATTTAAGGTAGGTGAAAAGTATTCTTCCTTCTCCAGTACACTGCAGCAAGACATAACGAGAAATGAAGGAGGAGGAAAGATAAAAGAAAAAAAAAAAAAAAAGAGGTAGAAGGGAACAGCAAAGTAATAACGTATCTATCTTAATTGTACAGTCTGGATCCTTTCTGTCTCTTGGGAAGTGAGGCATTACACACTGTGTTTTTAAATCGAGTTTACCAATTGTAAAACAGTCCCTGTACTCCATTCATTGCTTTTAGTTAAGAAGCAAACAGCAGAAAAACAGAGAAGAAATCAAAGAGAAAATAAGTCAACTCTACCAGTGGTTCTTCATCTGGCACGTGGTGTTGTCATGGTTTAAACTGATCACAGCAGTGAAAATCCACAGAGAATACATATTCTACACATTTGGAAAGATTTTCAATATCACTGACCAGGAAAAGAGAAAGCACATCTTAATTCATATCTATCCCACTTCTTTCTAATGAGAGAGAGGGACATGTAAAATCACTACCCAGTGAAGACAGGCATAGGCATGACCATGGAGTTATGGATTACATGAAGTCAAAACCTATGGAGAGAGCTGTTGTTGATAACGCATTATCAATAAGTAATTAAAAGAAGAAACAGACAATGCCATATATTCATTCAGATAAAAGTGACAGCTCTGAAATATTTTTATTTCTAAAATCAGCAAGCTTCATTTAATCATCCCTGATGCTTGCAGTTCCAAGGAAAAGAACTTATTGACAGTCCTGAAACCACAAGCACTTAACATACATAACCCCATAGGCTTGCTGTTATGACAGCACTATTTTTTTCTGGCGTATTCTGGCCCCAGATGTAGCGTCTTCGACCTACTGCACTTTAGTTCCTAATAACTGCTGAATCTAAAGCATCACGTCTGTTGCAGAGCATTTTTCCACACTATTTCCTTAGGAGGCTAATAAAACAACCTGAGATACCACCTTACCTAAGGAAAGACAGTACCCCTACAGATCACTCTCCCTCCCCTTCTAGTTCATCTTATCTTGTGCAAGTGCCAAAGGAGCACAGTTTACTTCACTCTTATCACCGGAGCAGATCATGCAACTCTAGCACTTCCAAAAGGTCACAACTGACCCAAAGCAGCAACATTTGCTCCTTATAAAACCATTGCTCTTCCTCCCCACAGCAACCCATACATGACCTCCACCTCCCTCACACTTTTCCCAACTCATCTGGTGTCTCCTCAGGTGAGGGCCCTTTAACCCTTTCATAATGAGCATTTTGAGGACGTATTCTCCACCCTGAAAGTCAAAGAACTATTTTTATGTCTAACTGATTAGCCTACAAGTCATATTTTTAGTGAGCAGTATTAAGGCTCTAGTTTAAAAAGATATCTAAAAGTGTATTAATAGACAAATGATTGATCTTTATTCTTTTGCCTTCAGAGCAAGGTAAGTCTTCCTGACTTTTCAGTGCAGCAACTTCATTCCGAAATGTGGAGATATTTTCTCAATGAGAACACAATTATTTTCCACTAAGTTGCTTAGTGGAATCACAAGAAAGGGAAAACATGGTGCCTTAAAAATAAGCACCTTGCATCAAAGTGCATCAAAGCACTCTAAACTGCCACCAATCAAAAAACTCCTTCATGCACATTTTTAGAAAATTTGGAAAGCATCTCTCTGACAGTTCTCTGTTAAAGCCTCTGTAATTTAAAGCACAAAAGATGAAATCCAGATCCTTTCATATGTGGCTCAGTTGCATTGCAAGCCTAATTGGATAAACTCAATAACACAGGGAAGCAGACCAAATCAGCAGTTGACATATTCTGCCCTAACCCGGCACATTCCTAGCAAAACAAAAACCGTAATTTCAATACTGCTTCTCCTTAGAGTTACCATGGCTCCAGCAGCCCAAGGGTTCTTTTCAAGCCCTTCCCAGCCTTTGTTCCCATACAGCATGACAAGTGTCAGTAAGTTGTCTGAGAGGAACGTATTAATTGTGGTCCTTCTGTGGGCAGTCTATTTAACAATGCCAGCGTCTCCAGTCTACCTCTCATCACCTCTTTCTTTCCATAAAAGGAGTCTTAGGTCTTAGTAGCTTTTGCACCTCATCTTGCAGACTGTGGATCATTACAGATTTTCTGAGCACTATCTAGCAAATCCATTCCATTTGACGAGGACATACAGCTGACTCTTCCCAGTCCCTATAAAATCCTTCCAACTGGACTCTCTATCGGCTGTGACTCAACAGAAAAGTATTGAAAAAACATGTACTTAGCAAATAGACAACATTTTATTACACTGAGTAATAGTAAAAGATTTTAAAAGCTACTTCATGGCAGTGAGAAAGTGTTTATAAGAGCCAATGAAACATTTATTTTGGAAGTCAGACTTTGAAAACGCGTTGTGCCGAATGCACTGTTCAGGGCATACATTCTAGCACTTTCTAAATAAAATCCTTACAACATTTAAACCCAATCTGCAGTTTGTTAGCTCACTTATTCCATAGATATATTTTATATTTCACATCCTTTCAGGAAGTTTTGCCTTTAGAAAAGTATGGATCTATTTAATTTGTTTTTAGTGATACTAAAATTACAGAATAAATTTCTTATTTCTATCAATAGAGATAAGCAGTCTACATATTTCTGAAGAAAGACTAAATAATGTTCAATGCCTTGACTATGTAAAGAAAAAAAGCTAAAAATAAATTCATATTTAATCAAGAATAGTTTTTTTTTAAACATCAAGTCAGTGACAATCAAAATGGCAAAAAGACAATATTACTCAAAAATAACAAAATAACAGCAAATATAATTGAAAGACCAATCCATGATAAGTCTATATCCCCAAGTCTATATCATTCTCATTCCTCCTGCTAGAATTAACCCAAGAAGAAACAGAAAGAGAGAATCAAGAAGGACAATTAGATAATATATAGACCATAAATATGGATGAGAAAATGGACAGGAGATTTCAGTTTTTCAGTATAGAAGTGTGGAGACAGGACAATAGTCTACCAAATCATGAACTATGTGTAGAAGGTAAAGAGCGAGAAAAAAGATGAAGAATAAATATTTGCCCTTCCTTCCAGTACAGAAATGCGTGAGAAAACAGCAAACTTAACAGGTAGAAGATATAGTTAAAGCAGAAAATAAGCATTTTTTATATGTTAATAACTCAGTGCATTGGGAGATTTTGGAAGCCAAAAAGTTAAAAAGGGATTACACAACTGCATGGAGAATACATCCATACACATCTGTTATACCTTCTGTTCTGCATATAATTGCTGGCTAAGAAAGTCCCTAAAAGACTGTCAAAAGTTGGGAATATATGACTAGAGAAAGGATTACTCTACACATGCCTAGTGTCTTCTCCTCTTTATCTAAACAACAGCTACCTGTTGCTACCAGAAATGGAGTGCTGAGCTAAATCAGACCTTTGGTCTCATCCAGTATGGCAGCTCTTATAAATTGATGTCATATTGCTAAATGAGAACATATGAATTAATGTTACTCTCTAATCTACTCTGAACTTCAAAGAGAGCACTGAAAGAAATTGCATCCACACCTGTTAGTGTTCAAGCTCTAACTCCCTGGGAGTATCAGCCCAGTACTCAAAGTTGGCATGCACATTGACATAAAAACAATCAAAATTTAAATTCTGACTTCTGAAAATGAATCAGAGTGGAAAAATGCTAGTATCACTTAAGTCTTTATAAACAGTATTTCTTTGTATAAGTATCAGTTCAGCATTCAAGCCCAGGTCTGGCCTATTTGTGAAAGAAGTTACTTGCAGGTAGCACAAAATGGCCTTAGTTAAATCTTCGTTTCCAGGTTCTTTTTTGTTGTTTTGTTTCATTTACTTTAATTTTAGCTTTAAAATACCGTGTGACTATGTGATCAAGCTTAATGTACACTAGGCCATAATGTGAGTCACAGTCTTTAAGACTTTTGATCTCAACTTGACCATATAGCTCTGTAGCTATATTAGCTTATTATCTTATTATCTTAGGTATTGCCATTTAATTCTTGCTATTTTGGTTTAGCTTAAGCTATATAGCTTAAGCTATAATTTTCTGAGGCAGATCTAAATGGTATAAGACAACTAAATCCTTATATACTTCCACATCTAATTTAACAACAGTTTATTTAAACCTTAGCGCTGGTCAGCAACACCGTGACAAAATATTCACTCATCAAAAAGATTCATCAAGATTAAAATAACTCATTTATGGCATTCAGGCATGATGAATTTCCAATAGACTTTAGGTGAACACAATGCTCCCTCAGCATTGAACAGACGTGTTGACACGTATTTAGTGCATCCAGGACTGACAGTCTTCAAGGCTGAAATTTTGCAGCCTGTGAGATGGCTCCTTACCACTTCACCAGCAGTGACAGGATGGATGAGGTTTCCATGGATTTAAGGTCAAACTTGAGGCTGCAGTGAAACAAGGAACTTTCTGTATCGCTGCTTTCCAGTTCATAGTTTGCATTCTGTCTTTGAATAGGTTTTCCAAAGGCATTTGTAACTGTCTAGTTTTAGTGTCAGGTATATTCACTATGTTTGTCCTGATGGTTAATAAATATATTAAAAAAAAAGGAAAAAAAAAAGAAAAAGAAGAAAGCTCATGCTCTACCATGACTCTTCTCTTACAATTTTTTTGTCTTACATTTTCTACCTCATCTTTAAATTTCTGTAAGGATTTTACCCAAAATCACTGTTGAGTCACAGAATCACAGAATATTCAAGGTTGGAAGGAACATCTAGAGATCATCTAGTCCAACCTTCCCGCTCAAGCAGGCACACCTACAGCATGGGGCACAGGGTGGCATCCAGGCGGGTTTTGAAGACCTCCAGAGAACGAGACTCCACAACCTCCGTGGGCAGCCTGTTCCAGGGCTCTGTCACCCTCGCAGTAAAGAAGTTCCTCCTCACATGGAGATGGAACTTCCTGTGTTTCAGCTTATGCCCATTTCCCCTTGTCCTATCGGCCACCAATGAAAATAGCTTGTTCCCTTCCTCCCTGCATTCTCCCTTCCTGAACTTATACATGTTAATCATATCCCCTCTCAGCCTTCTCTTCTCCAGAGAAAACAGGCCCAGTTCACTCAGTCTCTCCTCATACGAGAGATGTTCCATTCCCTTATTCATGTTCCATCCCTTATCCATCTCTTCGCTGGACCCTCTCTAGAAGCTCCACATCCCTCTTATACTGGGGAGCCCAGAACTGCACACAGTACTCCAGGTGCGGCCTCACCAGAGCTGAGTAGAGGGGCAGAATCACCTCCCTTGACCTGCTGGCAACACTCCTCCTGATGCAGGCCAGGATCCTTCTGGATCATACTGACTCTATCCAAAGCAATGTTTGATTGTGTCCTAGCAGAGAATTAGAGCTCTTGTTACATGCTGTTGGGCAAGGTACTGGAAGGTATATGCAGGTAGTCAGCAAAAAATGGCATTTCTAAAGGATATTGGTAAGGAAATCTTTGTCCTAGTGGTAGGTATGGTCTTCTGGGCTTCTTGTTTGTCTTGAGGCAGGGTTGTTCAGGCATGGTTGTCTTTCATAACTGCAAACTTCATCTGAAGTTTGAGCCAGGCAGAGTCAGATTAGGACATCAGAATTAGTAGCTAGGGCAGCAGCAAAAGCTAATATTAATAAACAATGTATAAGGAGTAGAATAAGCTAGTAAAGAATACTAGGTAGGAGTTAATGAGGGTATTGATATACTTCTTACATTGGGTTTCAAAGAGCTTCCTCTGTGCATTTGTGAACCGTGGGATCTCAACACAAAAGACAGGCATTCAGCATTGACTAGAAGCTCCTGTAGTTAGGTACCCAAGTGATTATAAATGAATTAAAAAAAAAAAAAATACACATATGGAGTCTGACAGGTGCTAAGATGCTTCAAAATAACAGCCTCTCATGAGTATACTTGTAAAGCAATTAAATTTTGCTTTCAAGAACATTTGTGCTGATGAAAATCCTTCTATATATTAGATAACTACTATTGTTGTCTTGCTTAGATATACATTTATGGCAGTTGTTTCATATCTACCTTGGCTGTTACTTTTTTTCTTACAGGGAAGTAAAAGAGGCTGACAATTTTCAGATGAACTGAAGTTTAGAATAAAGTTGCTAAAAATGAATATATGACATGGTTGCATAAAAAATATCAGGACAAGCTGTTGGTCTTGGTCAAATAACATAGGCAATCAGTTTCCAAGCTGCTGAAATAAATTTCAGTCAGTTGTCAGTTTATTAAACTGACAGAATCATGGATCAGAATAGCTATGTAAGTAGCAGAAGGGCAAGTCTTTGTCTACTCTGTGGTGGCTGCAAACTTCATGTGAAGTTTGAGTCAGGCAGAGTCAGAAAGTCTTTGTTTGACCCCTCGGGACTGGATGCAGAAAGGGATAAAGATTCCTTGTGGTGTAAAGCCTGAATGTTGCTAAACATAATACAAAAAAATTAGCATTTCCTATGGTAGGAGACTAATGATGAAAGGGCAGGAGGTCATGGGAAATGAAAGGCTTAGGAAAATCCTGAGGTATTGTCATTTCTTTATACAGTCCCAAAGCTATATATAGCAGTCTTTGCTATATATACTTCGATAGCATCAGCTAACATATTCTATGTTGGTGTTTAAGTAATCTTAGATCTGGGAGTGTCATCTGCATCTGTGCTTGGCACATATAGAATTGGGCCTTTACTGATTTCTTTCATATTCAGACATGTTGTTAAGGGAAAAGACTGATGAAAAAACATTGCCAGAAATTCACTAAATTTTCTCGATTTAATATATCTTGGAAAGATAAACAACTAAAGTCTCAATATCTTGAAGTGTCCAAGAACTTCACACAAAGTGTGAAGAAGAAACACAAAATGGGAAAATATAAATGGTTCTTTTTGCTAATATCAGTACATTCCCCAGCAAAATGCATTCAACAATCCATTTCCCCTTGAGGTTAATTGGTCTTTAAAAAAAAAAATCATTTTTTCTGTGGGTTTATTTTGTCCACAGATCTTCCCCACCACTCTGGGAGACATCACATTGCACAGAATTTCACAACTGTATTATCCACCATTTCAAATCTATTCAGATCCCTACACTTTTTTTTTCTCACCTCTTTGGGGTCAAAGAGCTTTTGAAAAATACTGCATATTAATGTGCTGTAATAGCAAGGGGCAAAATATGGTAGCTAAAAGGGAGCCACATTTTTCTTTTTTTAAAACAAAGGTTGCTATCTTTTACATTGACAAACATATATTAGAATCAAATTACAACAAGATAGAATAGTTGTCTGAATCTTTAAAGTACATAGGAAGGATGGGATCTTAGGTTGCATTAAGAAGAGCATCTCCAGCAAGTTGAGGGAGGTGATTGTCCCCCTCTACACAGCCCTGGTGAGGCCACCTCTGGAGTACTGTGTCCAGTTCTGGGCTCCCCAGTATGAGAGATGTGGAACTGTGGGAGAGGGTCCTGTGGAGGGCAACAAAAATGATTAAGGGAATGGAACATCTCTCGTATGAGGAGAGACTGAGTTGGGCCTGTTTAGCCTGAAGAAGGGAAGGCTGAGAGGTGATCTAATTAATATGTATAAGGGTATGAAGGCTGAATATAGGGAGAAAGGGGCCAAGCTCTTCTCCGTGGTGGCCAGTGATAGGACAAGAGGAAATGGCTTCCCAGAGAGGTTGTGGAGTCTCCTTCTCTGGCAATCTTCAAAACCCACCTGGATGCAACCCTGTGCCATGTGCTCTAGATGTCCCTGCTGGACTAGATGATCTCTATAGGTTTTTCCAACCTCAGCCGTTCTGCAATTCGGTGATTCTGTGATCTGAAGAGCAAACAATAAATGTCTACCACTTGTTTTTGTTAGTCTTGGCAATCTTTTTAGTGATGTTGAATTACTTTCATGTTCCCTTCGAACTTTACAGGAGGAGTTAATGTTTAAAATGTTTAAAAAAAAAAACAACTATTCACTTTCAACTAATATTCCTTATCATTTTTCGCCAGTTCCCCAGACAAGTCTCTAAGGCAGGTTATTGCACCTGAACAGACAAGACACAACAGTGATAAAGTTAGACAGATCAGACCATTGAGATGAGCCTAATGGACTGACCTATCAGATGCATAAGGTCAGGGCTTTATGGCTAGCATATGCGAGCTACCTGTGTACAGCTTCCTCTGCCAGTAGACATTATGTGATTAAGAGGGGTTATATTTCTGACTGCCTTTATTCTCTGCCTGAATGAATTGTTTAGGTAAAAATAGATCCCAGAACAAATGAGAGAGTATCTCCATCTCCAAGTGTGATGTAAAATATATGTAAATTGTCCTGTACTGGTCTCCTTGCAAATTTAGATCTGAGCCTTATACAGATGATATTCTTTTTAGATCTTTTTAGTATGTTCTAAATTACACCAGAAAAAAACAGAGTCAATGGGACATAAAGATTATCCTCTCATAGATTCTCAATCACATAAGCTCTTGATGAATTTTCCTTTACTGTACATCTGAACAATTTAGTCTCCCTGGAGTAGGAGGCCTTCTTGCTCTATGGAAAATGTTCCTGTAGACAAATATAAAAGGTTTTAGAGGAAGAGAGCATACATGCAATAGCAAATAGTGAAGCACATAAAAATAGTTCCTAAACTGGGAAGCATTTCTGCCCTGCGTACCTCCTTCTGGCATGAATGGCGAACATTCGATGTCATATGCTGACCTCTGTGTAAAATGCATGTTTGGACTAAGAGAAAAATAGTATGATAATTTTACCTGCAAATCAGAGCATGCTGTCTGACATTCAACAAGCTCCTAAGCTTACCTTCAGACGTGCGGGTCCAGTTGCTTGCTAAAATGCTTTGCTGAATCAAGTTCACAATAAGATGAAGAGTGCCCATTCCTCCTTTTCCTGATCTGTCTTAGATGTATCTGAGAAGATACAGAAAAGCAATTCAACAGAAAATTGACATTTATAATTACTAATATCACCTTAAAGCTTCTGAACAACACAATGTTGTCCTTTGTGAAAATTTGCAAGTAAATCAAAATATTTTGCCTTTGGCATATAAAATATAGATTAAATTTTGTTTTGGTGAGATTTTGGGAAAGAATCTAAAAGTGATTTAACTTTGGTTTCATTCTTTTGTAAGTCACTTCTACCATAAAATGGAACAACATACAATTCTTAGACTGACCATTAAACTCTTTCTTGGTCAGGAAACAGTTTTGGCATGCTATTTTGTCTTTTTTTTGTGTGTGGAAAAAAAAAAAAGAGTTATTAATATATATGTGGTAAGGAATTAATATTACTAGGGACTGTAATTTTACTTCCTTTAAAGATTTTCAAAATCTAAGTCAATTAGATGTGGTTCCAGCTCTGAATGCTCACCCAGAAAGAGATTTTATTGGCAATTTCTTTTTTTTTTTCTGCTCTAACATGGAGAACGAAATACTGAAGAAGCCTGCAGTTTCTAAGAGCCAGTGCTGTAACTCAGTTTTTGAACTATAAATTGAAATTTATAATAGCTCTTTTAAGAGTTCAGTGCAAGTGGCTATTGTTCAGAGGGAGATTACAGAGATCAACTGGCAATTAGAAATGGAAATTTCAAAAGCCACCATATCATGTCAGTAAATATTAAGGCATTCTCTCATGAAAAACTGAACTGGTACATTCAGGTACCCAGGTTTGAACAGCACCACTCAAAATGCATCATTGAGACGAAGAAAATACATTGCCTCTATACAAAACCTATTATTATTATTATTAATAAAAATAATAATAAACCTATTGTTAATAATAATAATAATAATAATAATAATAATAATAATTCTGTCTGCATTGCCAGCAGCCAAGATGCTTGTCTGTTTCTAGCCTCCTTCCTTCCTCTGCTGCTGGAACTGGTACACACCAAAGGTAATCATATCAGTCAAACAATATTTTTACAGAGAACCAACACAGTGGTCTTACCTTTTTTCCCACTCTCATCCAATTTTCAGCCCTGTTTCAGTCCACACATGTTCTGCAGCTTCCTGGATAGCTTGACAGCAGTAAATGGAAGCAATATACTTATTTAAGCTCTTCATGAAAACTTTAAGAACTCCATTGTTTATAACTTTCTCTACTCAGTTTAGCATTTTAGTTCAGACACTTGCTGCAAAATGAATAGCTAGTGTCAGATCTAAAAATAACTACACTCTTCTAAACGGGTATGTCCTATCTTGACACTATTCATTTCTGTGTTATATTGCACTTTGTCTGGGATATAACCACCAATATTAAGATACCACAGCAGTAAGGTGTTATCATTTTTTATTCTCCCAGAGGTTGGGTTACTCTTTAAGCCAAAAACACTCTTTTTTCTTTTCCCTCCCTCCCTCCCTCCCTCCCTCCCTCCCTCCCTTCCTTCCTTCCTTCCTTCCTTNCTTCCTTCCTTCCTTCCTTCCTTCCTTCCTTCCTTCCTTCCTTCCTTCCTTCCTTCCTTCAACACTGCAATGAGAAACACTGTTTTCAATACTGTCTAACAATGTCCGGAGTGGAAAAGAAAGAAAGGACTTCACAAAATTCTCTTGCTTCACCCTGAGGAGAGATTTCACAGCTGCCACAGAGACAGGCAAGAATGCAAAAAGTGAGGTTGTTGCTCCTCTGCTTGTATGAGCTCAGGCATGGGGAAGGGTGTATTGAGCAGAATAAATAGTGCTCCCATTTTAAGGAAGAGGAAAAAGAAAAGGGGAGGGAGGACAGAAGAATAGAAAAGAGAAGGTTTTCTCATCCTCTTTCTCCACTTGTCCTAGCACCCGATGAGGAAGATGAAGAATGTGAGACAAGGAAGATGAGGAGAGGCAATCATTCCAGTGAAAAAAAGGTCAAAACTAATAGTTCCAATCCTCAAAGGTATTCACAGCAAATTAACTTCCACTGTAATGAACATGAGCTATATGCATATAAATACCTTAAACATATGCATATAAATACCTTAACAAAAATGGGGTTTATTCCTTCCCTTCTCAAAATAAGGAGGACCTTCCATCAGAATTCATTCCTAGGTCTTTTCCTGTGGTAGTCCAGTCTAACTGCTGCGACCTTTTCCTGATGGTGAGGAGCACACGCTAGCTTATACTCCTTCTTGTATTTTGTTATTGCAAATGTTGCAGCTTATCTTCTAATATCATCTTCTAATTAAAATGTACTTTTCTTCATGGACTGATAATTATATATTGGCATGGCCATCTGTGTTTTAGTTTTCTCTCACCAATCACTCTAAAATTATAGATGAAACAGTGCCCCAGTTCACAAATAAATAGAGAAATAAAAGGAACTAAATAGTTCTGGTTTATTTGTATTTCCCCAGATAAGCTTAGAAAATGCTAATGTAACTTTCTCCTGTTCTTCAGGACAGCAATAACATTTGTTCTGGAGGACCTTCCTTTCTAATTTGAGATTCAATTAGCTGGCTCACTGACTCATGAAGTACACATGTCTGATTGTTTCAATTTCATTTTGACCTCTCTTCATTTGTATTAAATGATAAATCTACACCATAGTGTGTAATAAAAATTTTCAAAATAAAAGAAAAAACAAAAGCATTTAGATAAACATGGAACTCTATAGTGAAATGAAACATGGAACCAATCAAGTTTTTCACAGCAGTTTGCTGAAAAGAAGTTTTGTTTGTCTTCATTTCTATAAATGTTCTTCATCAAATAAGCTGTCCAGACAGTTTAAAATAAATGCCTTCATCTTATTTAGATTATATTCTGGAACTTCTAGTGACTTTTCCTGCAGAATCAGGACTATGAATTTATTCACTAAGTGATTTGACTAGGATTTGTCATAAGTGGCATTTGTTGAATTCTCTTGGTCAAGTTTTTCATTTTATAAAGTGACATGTAGAGATATAACCTCCAAAATAGAAATACAGGTCAAAGTCTTAGAAAAGTGATACAAAAGAGTATGATTTGCATAGCAACTGGATTTTTTTGGTAGCTGTTTGTGCTTGTGTTTGCTCAGACCCTTATCATTCAAAATAGCCCTCAAAGGACTTAAGTCTTTGAAGAGCCTCCTTCATGTTCATGAATTGTGTCCCTCCCTGGCTCAGTGTAGACCAAATGTTCAGCTTGACACTCTTCAGCTCAAAGACCTAGACTTGTCCAAGCAGTAAATCATTATGTCAGAAATAGATGGAACTGATTACACCTACACTGTTTACAGTGTTGGTGAGTCTGTGCAATATCTCTAGTTTCTTGAACTGATGAATGCAGATGTTGGTAGGGCTAGTGTGGGAAGTGATGCTTTTGAGACTTAAGCAAGACTTAAGAGGTCCTAATGGCAGAAGTACAACTTCCCATCATTACTTGTGCATATATTTCCCTCTGGCTAACTTTACAAAGTAACACATACAGATATAACCACCAAAACACAAAGAAATAGAGACCAAAGTTTTAGAGAAAAGTGATACAAAAGAGTATGCTTTGCTAACTTAAACCATCTAGTTCTTATGTCTGGATACTTGACACTTCTCCTAGCTGGGATTGAAATATCATATAGTTGATAATATTGAGCACTGCAGAGAAGATCAGGGTTAAGCAAAAGCAAGCAGGAAGCCCTTCACCCACTGGCCATTTAAGACCATCTTTCAGCACCTTTAAGCTTATTACTGTAGTACAACTTGCCCAGCCTGTGAGCAGAATAAATTTTCTGTCACTCAAATCTGCTGTGTTCCAAATAATCTATCCATTATTGTTTCTTGATCATATTACGAAGTATATGCATAATTCCAAACCAGAATTATAGACACATTATTATTATTATTAACAAAAATAATAATCTCTACTGCAGAGTGCAAACCAGTGCTAGGTAAAGGTCAGGGAAAAGATACTTAAAACTGCTCTTCTGTCCTATACTTAGATGCAGGGCAGCTCTGTTCTTCACTGTTAACATTAAGCTGAAACTCACTGTTTACTCTCATCTGCTATGGAACTATCCCAATTTTACTCCCAAACAAAGCCATTTCAGCATCCAAGAACTGATTACAACCCTGGATTGGAGCTATTCCAGGAGTTTTCTTTATGATTTACTGTACTACACTGCCTTCTTATTGTTTCAGCTCAAGAATGAAATGCATGAAACAATTGAGTCAGTGACAAATGTAAAGAAGATGATCCTACCATCACTGCCCCTTCAGGAGTCTAAAGAAAGATAAGTAACAGGTATGGCAGTGTCAGCAATACCTGCACTGTTATGAGAGCATGAATGAGTGCAGAGCACTACAAATTGACCATTGGCAGGATACTCTAAAATCTTCCTCCCTGTTCCCTGTCCCAGGAAATTCTTTTATTCATTCTTATTCTTTTCCAAAATTTTCTATTCTTTCATTGCTACAACCAAATTTGGCTTTAAGTCTAATTCAGCTGAAACTGTGTCCATTGCCGTAGCATTCTGATGAGTAATGCAATAACTGTGGAGAAATTTAGAGATGTTTCTCTTTTATATATAGCCAGATAATTCTTGTGAGTGCTGCTCTTGAAAGGACTTGTCATTTTATTTATGTTTCTCTGTAAAGCATACTGAAAGAAAAGAAAAGAGGGGAAAGGAAAAACATGAAAAGTGGAAAGTTAAAGCATAAAGAAAAGATACAACATGATTCAGCACTTTATGAGATTTTCAGTTGCAAATAGGAAAATCCAAACACATGATTTATTGCTATCAAGCTTACAAACTTCAGATCAAAACCTGGAAAGGCAGAATGAACTGTTTCCTTAAATGGATCTTATTTTTTTCCATATGCATTACTTCTGGTCCACATCATTCATGAGATACAAGGAAAACCATTAGTGTGATCCGACACAGACATTTGTGTCTTTAGGCACATATACATAAATCAGAATTTCTCTTATGAATCTATTGTTATTAGAAACATAACAGATGATAGATGTAATTGCAGTTTCCCATTTTTCTAACACTATTTGCTTATACTCAGTAGATCTACTTTTTGCATGATTCAGCAAATATGCTAGATAAGAATTTTGTATCAACTCCACTGCTAAAAATTCTTTTTCCTTTAATCTCAAAAGCAGGCAACATTATAAGATCCCACTTTACCATCATATTCTGTTTACCAACTAAATTAATCTTAGATAATGACCCATTCAGAGGATTTCTTATCCCTTTTCATATTAACTATTTTATTCTGACTACTATTAGCCTACTCACAATTGTTCTTGACATGTATCCTTCTAAATATTGTCCATGCTTAATGAAGGCAGTTTCATCCTAAAATTACAGCTACTGCATCATTCCTCTGGTCAGTGAAGGTAATAGTGGTATGAACTTGCACATTGTCTCCTAGCATTAATACTCTACTTAGTCCTTTTTATTTAAAACATACATTATTATTAGTCTCATTGTTTCTTGATTTTCAGCTACAGATACGATGTCAAAGCCAAATATAAGTCAAAAATATTTCTCTGTAGATGTTTTAACATGTTTTAACCCAAAGTTTTCTTCCTCTTGCAGACATGTATTGGAAATGAGCTGTGAAACTGCTGGAAACAAATGAAAGGGAAATAAATGACAACAGCTTTCTTAACCGTCCAGTATAACATCCATGTTTATTGTTACAAGGCAGAAAAGCATACCTGCATTAACTTTTGTAAAGAATAGTCTTCATGGGGAGTAGAAATAGGGCTGGTCTGACATCAAAAGACACCTCAGTTTTACAAAGGAATACAAAAAAGTTTTGTTGTGTTGAACACACTGACCAGATATAAAATATTCTTACAAAAAAGATCTTCTCACATTTTTTATATGCTGCAATCTCCTTGCTGAGGAAAACTTGATGGAAATGCAATATTATGTACTTTGCTTTCTGCCTTATTAATCCCAAGCAATTTTAACATGTAAGATACATTCTATTTTCAGCTGTTGGACGAAAATATATCATATTCAGTAAAAGAAATCTGAAACTTGTATTTTTCAAGTCACTGCCTTGGACTCTGATATTATCTCCCGCTTGGGTTCTCTGGGGAGGCTGCTTTGCTTTTTCAGTGCTGAGCTTATACACCAGTCAGTTCCCAACTGAGCTTTTCTATTTTCAAGACAACATAATATAGAAGCCCTCAATGCAGTTCCTAAGGTCCCAGACCTGTGCTACACTGATAGTACACCTCAGCAAATGAAAAAGATCTTGTTGTGCCAACCACATACAGGCTTAATATTTCTGATTGTGTAGCCCTTCAGTTAGGCATTGCTTTGACCGGTTTTGGTAATGTCCCCTCGATCAAGGCTGTGTCATCTAACCAATGTTCTCAAGAATAGGCCCTCATATAATGGAACCAATGTGTTTGCATATAATATAATACTTTATAGGAAAAATGTGAGAAGTACAAGTAGGAAATCTCACAAGAGTTTTAAGGTGAGATGACCTATTGAATCAGCTCTGAATTTCAGTAGGGTCTGGGCTGTTCTTTTATCAGATTAAGACATGGATCACAAAAATTTTGTGAAGTATTTTTAATTCTTTCTTGCTGGAAGAATTGCTAAATCTATCAATAAATATGGATTATGACAACTTTACTACCTGACTGTCCTTAAGAAGTCTCGTGGTGAAATTAACTCTAATCTTCTGCAAGTAATTTGTCACAGTTCTGGTTTGCACACATCATAAAGAAAAAGCAAAGATACTTACTAGCTATGACATCTGATACGCTATATCACATAAAACTAGCCTTAGCAAATTATTCAAGGGGTATTAACTTTAAACATCTTTTCTACTGAATGTCCAAATAAATTTAATGTTATCAAGGTGATTAATTTACTCTCAACAATAGCCATAAATGAATTCAAAGGCACTTCCATCAAATCAAATGAAATGAGTAGAAGGCCAGAAGTCATGTTACCAGAAGTATTGAATGACTATTTTCAGTAACATGATGTAGGACAGCATTTACATGCGTTGTTTTGCACAGTCCTTTACACAGTTTGTGAGTGACTTGAATGTAGAAACATTTTCAAGTGGGTAACCCCAGAAAGGAGCTTTTAAAAATAATAATATCAATTGCTGTAAGTTCATTTTCTAAATCATTTCAATGTTGCTTTATGTCGGATTCACAGTATGGAACACTGGAAAAGATGTTTATTTACAAAGTATTCTGAGTTGCTATTGACTACAATTTTCACTTCTTATGATGCTTTATATTTTTTTTCTGCACAAAGTATATTCTAGCTATTGTATTAACATTGTTTGGTGCTGATTCCAGGATTTTCTGATCCTTTAATTTCTTTTTGGTGTCTAAGACCTCTCATTCATCGCTGCTATACATCTTGAGCTGAAAACAAATCCAGGGCTAGAAAGATTAAAAAACTCTACAGGTAACACTTACTCACAGATTGTTAGTGATGGATTTGAACAGCAAAACACCCAATAGAGGTACTGTAGAGGGCTGCAGTAATAAAAAGCACAGTAAAGTAAAAAGAGTACCAAAGTACAGGGCTTGGAATGATGTAGCCATAGCAATGGCAGTCCAAGCCCCTTACCTGGCACAACAATCTAGATCATTTGCCAAAGCTGCCACATGCACTGTAAGTCTGAGGCTTTGTCAGCATGTCCTCTCTGCTTCACTCACATCAGCACAGTGTCAGAAATATCTCAGCTTGCACTCAGTTCCCTGATGATGCAGCCCAGCTATTTATTGTGTTCCAAATGCAACCCCTGAGGTCCTTTTGAAGGGAACACTAACGGAGCCTTTAAAGAGTCGGACTATTTGCATATGACAAATGAAAAGCAGATGAAAGAAACAAAAGATGAAAAACCAGGATTTTTGTTGACATTGCATGCCAAAACTTAAAAGCAGCAGCAATATCTGAGCACTCACTTAATCTAGAATAGTTGCCAGGAGGGGAGTTACATGGTTAGAAACAATATATTAATTTCTGTTTACATTCAGATTTTAGATTTTTCAGATTTTTATTCTTTTAGTCAGACAGTAGTCCACAATTGTGGACAGTAAATGTAGGACTATTAACTAACCCTAGTTATTTTAATGTTAATCCTCTTGGCAAGGGAATTCTCACAAATTCCAGAACATAACCCTCCAGGAGGTAACTCATTTCACTATAAACTCAGTTTTCTGTCTCTAATAACCAGTATTATCACAGTGTAATATGACAATAACATAACCAATATTACTATTATTTTTGCTACTATTATATTAATAGCAATACAAGTGCATTATCAAAAATGAAGTTATTTATTCATTTGGCAGAATATGTGTGACTCTTTTACATTGCTAAGAACCTAAACCTCTATTTTAAGTTGGCCCTTGGCTCCTCCTGATTGCAGTTGCTATCTGGATTTAAGTTTTGCTGTTGACTATGCTTTTCTAGATATATGCACGTGAAGAGCTATTGCAGTTTCTGAATAGCTCTGTCAGGAAGAGAACATAGAGTTGAATATGTATTTCCATTCTTCTGCCAGATTTACATAGATATTCAAAAATTGTTATTACTTTGAAGACTGAACCTTTCTGGGCAGTAGCTCAGTAAGTGCTTCCTTCGCTTTAGTATGTACAATGTGTTTTTAAAGGTATTTTAAGTCCTGCTAAAGGTCATACTCCCAGTCTTTCACTCAAGGGGATATGTTAGTCAGCTCTCCTTGATTATAACAGTAGATTTTTATCTAATCCTTGATATGCAATGTAAAACACTCCCTAGAGGCCAGCTTAAAAAAAAATAAAAAAAAAAAAGTCTGTGGAAAATTTAGACATACTAGAAATCAGAAATGCCAAATCCCAACAGATTTGGTATTTGTCACTATGTCACTAGCTTACATCTTTGGATCAACAGACAATGACACTTTTTAGGATTTTCACCAGATTTTTTTCTCAAATACATGTTTTTCCTGTGGAAAACATACTATCCAATGTGTATCACAGTATGTTTGACATCAGGGCAATTAGGTCATGAATTTGAACAGATAGATCTTTAACTGTCAGTTATATTATCATTGGCATACCTGCAGAAGTGTTTATTTTTATCTATGTTCCTATATGGAAGTATTCTCTCAGTAAAGTAACTTTATCTAAGCTTAGGTAAGAATGAAATTACATAGAAACAATAAAACAGAAGTCTTGTCTATGTCTTAATAAATTTTCTTGCTAAGACTTCCTGTACCTGTCTACTTGAATGACAGAATCCTTTGGGCTGCTTTTATTTCACAGAATCAGAGAATCTTCAGGGTTAGAAGGAACACCTAGAGATCATCTAGTCTAACCTTCCCGCTCAAGCAGGCACACCTACAGCATGTGGCACAGGGTGGCATCCAGGCGGGTTTTGAAGACCTCCAGAGAAGGAGACTCCACAACCTCTGGGAGCAGCCTGTTCCAGGGCTCTGTTACCCTCACAGTAAAGAAGTTCCTCCTCACCTGGAGATGGAACTTCCTGTGCTTCAGCTTGTGGCCATTTCCCCTTGTCCTATCGCTGGCCACCATTGAAAATAGCTTTTCCTTTCCTGTTCTTCCTTGCATTCTCCCTTCCTGAACTTATACATGTTAATCATATCCCCTCTCAGCCTTCTCTTCTCCAGAGAAAACAGGCCCAGTTCACTCAGTCTATCCTCATATGAGAGATGTTCCATTCCCTTATTCATATTCCATCTCTTCGCTGGACCCTCTCTAGAAGCTCCACATCCCTCTTATACTGGGGAGCCCAGAACTGCACACAGTACTCCACGTGCGGCCTCACCAGAGCTGAGGAGAGGGGCAGAATCACCCCCCTTGACCTGCTGGCAACACTCCTCCTGATGCAAGCCAGGATACCATTGGCCTTCTTGGCCACAAGGGCACACTGCTGACTCATGGTTAACTTGATGTCAACCAGGACTCCCAGGTGCCTCTCCGTGGAGCTGCTTTCCAGCAGGTCAAGCCCTAATCTGTACTAATGCCTGGGATTATTCCTCTCCAGGTGCAGGACCCTGCACTTGTCCTTATTGAACCTCATGAGGTTCCTGTCTGCCCAACTCTCCAGCCTGTCCAGGTCCCTCTGGATGGCAGCACAGCCCTCCGGAGTGTCGGCCACTCCACCCAGCTTGGTGTCATCTGCAAACTTGCCCAGGGTGCATTCAGTGCTCTCCATCCAGGTCATTGATAAACAAGTTGAACAGCACCGGGCCCAGTACTGACCCCTGGGGGACATCACTGGCCACAGGCCTCCAACTGGACTCGGCCCCATTTATCACCACCCTCTGAGCTCTGCCGTCCAGCTAGCCCTCGACCCACCTCACTGTGCACTCGTCTAGTCCACTGTCCCGGAGCTTCCATAGGATGGAGACGGTGTCAAAAGCCTTGCTTAAGTCAAGGTAGACAACAATCATGAACACACCACATTCTTTCAGTGTCTCAGTCAAAGTTTAATGTATATTTCTTGTAAGGCTTATATGTATTGGTTTATTGTGGAGGATGTCTTAACGGGATATTAATTTACAATGTTTAACACTGAGCTTAGACAACTGTTTTTATTTCCAGAAAACAGTGAATGCCCAAGGTTTTGGACATTGGTTTTGGTGGGTGGCTTTTTTTTTNTTTTTTTTTGAGGGAGTGTAGGAGAGGGCAAATGAGAATTAGCTGTTTTTTTTTTTCATGAGCACTGTCCAGATTTTGGGGATATGGTTTGGTGTTCAGTTTCAGCTTGTTGTTCTGTTCCCCCCAGTAAAGGTTTTCTAACTGAATAGTATTTTGCTGCCATGGAGGCAGTGCCAGTGCCTTCTTGATGCTATGATCATCAATATGATGCTGTGGTATCATACAGAAAATGTCCTCATGGAAAAACAGACCTAGAAGATAGAATTGAGAAAACACAGAAATTACAGCTCCCAATGGAAAACTATAATGACACATAATAATACAAGTACTTGCAGAACTGTTTGATATCTTTGTACAATGAATAAATAAATAAAACCTCTTTATTTGAATCTACCAAGCAAGAAAATTATTTTCCAACCTGTTCTGATACTTACATGATTTAATGAGCATCTATCTGTGACACATTACCGACAAGAGGCTACTACATCCTGAACAGTTTAGGAATATGCAAACTTTCTATTTATTTTCTGCATGCTGTTCATCTTACTAAGACTTCCACAATATGCAGTCAACCAATATATCTTTCAGTAAAGAGTTCTGGAAAAAATAATTTGAATCTTAATTTTATATGCTTACCCATACTCATGCACATATCTCAGGCTAGAGGTGCTGAAGCAGTTATCCAAAGAAAATTAAATGAAAGATAGAATGCTGATACAATCAGTCCTGCAGAAGTTTGTCTTACACAACTACATATATAGATATATATATTTAAAGGTTAAGAAAAACAGAACTTTCTCTCTTCAAAGTCAATATATTGCACCAGAACCATATAAATCTAAACCCTTCAAGTCTATACCATTTTTAGACTCGGTACATTTTTGTTATCCCAATACAACAGATATTAGATCTTTTTTTTTTTTTTTTTTTTCAGATGTAGTGCTGAGAATGTTTTTTTCTCTGCAAAAAGATTATTTTGGAATAAGACAAAAGAAAAACTGAAATATAACTTGAAATATACTTTCAGTTACACTCCTTAAGCAGCCTTGCAACAGCAACAGAGTTAACATCAATTTAATGTTCAGCTGAGTCGCTTGAATATTTCTGAAAGCAAGGTTTTATCATGCAATTCTTTAATGCTGTTCACCATTTCTTAAGCATTCCCTGGAAGTATTGTGATTGTATGGAAGGAACAACTTTAAGGGAACTGAATATGTATCAGGGTGCACAGATTAACAGATGCTGGGAACAGTATAATTTGTGGCTAGATACTTTGTCTATCGTATAGTTTGGTCATGTCCTAGTTTGAACTAGAGCCTTGAGAACTTTCTCCCCGTTAACAGAATCTGTAAGGATAAATTTTCAACTTAAACACTTCCCTATCAGCGTGTTAGAAGAGAAATGCTACATTCAAATCATAAATATTTCTCAATAATCAAATTAGATTAATGGATTAAAAATGTTTTCATCTGAAGTCCGCATTTAAAAAAAGATTGGGATGGTTAGGCTTAGTTGCTCAGCTCCACAGATAACAAGCAAACTAAATGTTGGTAAAACTTAGGCGTCATCATACTTCTTGCAAGAACTAAATATTTCTAATACATTGTTCATTTTTAAAAATAGGGTTCACGGCAGTGAACTCATTTGCAGAACTAAAAGTAGAAAAGATTTGAAATATTAGGAATAAGAGTCATTTGGAACATCTTGTGCCTCCATCTTTTCTGAGACAGCTAAAATTAATCTTATTACTGTAGTGATTCTGTACACATTCCAGATTAAACTTGAGAATTATTAGACATCAGCATCTGGGAATTGCTGCCTGGGGAATGTAAACACTTAGTTAGATAACCTATACATTTATATTTCTTATTAAATACTTTTCAAAAAAATAAATATGATAATTATGGCAGATGATAGTGTAATCTTCAGTAGTGAGCAATTGATCTTCAGCAGCAACAAAAATACTAATGGACTTTCCTTTTTATTATAGCTTTGACTGGACAAGTCCTGTGTGAGGAATATGAAAGCCTTGGGCAAAATTCACGGATAATTTTTATTATATTCATCTAAAAAGAAAAGAAACAATTTGTGAGTCATAATATATCCAAGTACTAGTAATTGACCTTCTTTACTACCTTATGAACTCAAGCACAACAAATTGTTTTCCTCTGCTCCAACAGAAATCATATACATATATTTGTTTGAATGTCAACCTTTTTAAAACATGTTCTGGTTTATTTGCTTTACAAATCACTTATCTCAATTTCAGTGAGAAAGTCCCCAAAAGAAAAACATCTTTTCGAAGAAGTCAAAAGAGGACATTTTAGAAAGCTCCTTTTTTCTGTTACAGTGCAATAATTTGTTCAAAATAACTCCTGAGAATTTGCAACCCTAAGTAGAGCTCATATAGTTCTACTTACTATACTATAGGATCTCTAGGCACTTATATATATATATTATTCATTGACTCTTGCTGGAAGAGAGTAGAAAGGTTTGGATTGTTTAATTTACTCTGATAAAGGCTGAAAGAGGAACTACTGCTATCTGTAAATATTTGCACAAGTAAATATCAGGGAAATCAGAGAATTAGTGAATCTCATTCATAAAGTTATCAAAAGGACAGATAACCATGAATAAATAGAAAACAAATTTAGTAAACTTCTTCATCATTAATTAGAATATTAAGCTTTAGAATTATTTTCAAGAGAAAAGGAAGCGAAACTTCCTCATCCTCCCCTCCAAACTAACAAACAACCCTACCATAGTCCTTCTGGCCCTTTTTTTGAGGTTAATATATTTAAGAAAAGGATTGTATATTGAATGGAAAAAGAGATGTAATTCAGCAGTTAAAAATAAAGGGCACCAATCTGTAGCTCTTCAGGAGCCAAATAGAGTATGTACATCAGGGCAATGTCAAAAGGACAGTGCAGACACTATCACAATATCTTCAGCCAAGCAAGTTAAGGTATACTAAGGTATAGGCTATGCCTATAAAAATGGCAACCACTGGCAATTACAAATGTCTAAAAATTACCACTTCTGTGGTCATTGATCTAAGGCGCTCTATTCCTTATTTACAGACTACTTTGACAATCACTGGATGTGCAGAAAGTTGCCACGACTTTGTTTGATGAAGAACCAGAGCTGTGAATTAATGCACCCCAGGGTTGATACTTCACACCCTGGTATGTCATCTATGCATTCCCAAAGGACAACTATATTTCATAGACAAAATATTGATTTTGTCATATCTGTTTCCCTTCCCCTATTAATTGAATGAATTATAATATAAATCATGATATTGATGTGGTGACAAGGAATTAACAAGGATATCTCACTTTCTAAATGCTGAAGTTGTTTTCTTCACTTGCCTTCTAAAGTTGTGGCACACCAACTATTTACTACTATCTCAAAAAGTGTAAGTGGACAGTGTCAGTTCAGACCATAGTTAATGTTTCAAACACATTTGTCACTTAAAAGCAAAAATTTTCATGTATGTTCACTTGTCAGAAAGTCACCTTTAAGATTTTTCTTCTTTTTACATAAAAAAAAAGAACAGAAAAAAAAACAGTCTTCAAAAGTATTCCCATTGACATTAGGATGGAAATCTCTCTCTAGAAAATATCCTGGTTTCAACAATGCTATAAAACATCATATATATGATTCAACAAGCTGTTAAAGCCTAGCACTATATAACTCACATAAAATGTGTTCAGTAACAACTATATCGAGTAACACAGTGCAGATGATTTTCCTTATATAGAGTAACCTTAGGCTTTCAATAAATATGATGTTAACTATTCCTACAATGTGAAATGCATGTCCTAATTGTCCCTGATTTTAATCAATTGAATTATTCTAATTTATCATCGAAGCAATGACATTAGCTGTATATTAGATTAATCTTCTTTTACAAAGCTTAATATTAAGCACAAGTGAAATTTTACTTAAAAATCAATATTTTCACATGTTTGCACATTCTTCACAATTAATATTTTGATTGTTGTATTAGTAATCTCTGTCAATACAGGATTAGGAATAAAAAATAATTTTTAAAAATCATCCCTATTCCATTTTCCTGGCAATGCAAGAGTTGTATCTTTTGAGTGATTATAAATATTTATGTTCAATTCTTCCAAGACTTTCTATTTTCCACAGTACTGACATGAGATATTATACTAATAAGCAGCCCAGCTACTGCTGCAGTCTCTTCATCAGTGTCTGCGGCTTTATAGAAGTCTTTACCCTCGCATTTCTGTGAAATGGTCTTTTTTTGACTTTCTTTTTCAAGTTCATCAATTATTTTGTCACTAGTCCAGCAAAGGTTGAAGTATGTTATTTAAAAGGAATAGCTGATCTAATAGGCTGCTATACTCTACAACTGGGAAACATAAGCATTTCTTTTGTAAATAGGAGAATGTTATTATCTCTACAGGAACAACATATAAGCTACCATGGGGCTTCCAGGATTCTCTCATAAGTATGTTTAGAAACTTAGGAAAACACTGTATTGTTGCTGAAATGCTGTATCAGCAGCAGTTCCAGAATACTTCAAGTGCCATTCCTTTGCCTAACAACCAAAAAAAAAAAAAAAAAAAAAAAATAGTTCTGAAACTTCTGTGACTTACGTGGACTGCAATTACTGTGCTCAGATCTAACTTATTACTCTTCCTGCTGCTAACTGTAATGGCCTTCCTCTGGGAATCTGTGACTTGGATATTGATACCCTGCTATGTACTGATCTTTCTTCCTTTATCCCTGCTAGCAAAGTAGATTACTGCCATTTGGATTTAGGGTTCAATTCTTCAAACACTGAATAAATCAGAATATACACAAGTTGTAAAGATGCTTAGTTTTGAACCATCATCCAGCATGCTGACAATATGCATGCAACATAACTCAGAAAATATTTTCATGTTCTGCAGGTTCCAGGGCTTTGTTCAAGGAGAGAGAAATGAGGACTCTATGATATCTCCATTCTCGAATGTTAATACCACAAACTAATTAAATAATTGAGCTCTGTTTTCTTCAATTTAGACAAAGCCACAAAGTACACAGTCCACCTCAGAATTAAAGAAAATACAAGGCTAGTGATAAAAAATGTGTTTTCAGAAATTTCAAATCCATGCAGCTCTTCTGTGTCCTATCTCTGCATTCTGTAAGGACAGGGGAAAAAATGAAACACTTTTTATTTTCATCCTGATGAGTCCGATAAAGATGATAAAATTACTACCATAAAGGAATCCAATAGTACACAGCCTTCAGACCTTTTTTTTTTTGGAGAAGGGGCTAAGATCAAGCCAGATTTCTTACAGAATCAGTGCATAAAAGTGATTGATGCAAATATATGGGAAAGTACCTTATCATAATTGTAATTTCACTGAAACCATTGCACTGATAGCCAAGAATGCCCAGAATATGTCCTTTAACTTTGAACCTTCCCTCACTCCAGGCTTCATACATGGCTGCAGGCAGGAGGCAACTACTTCTATTCAGTGTGGTGCATGGTCATGGAATAGAGGGACCCCACCATCTACAGAACACTAACTGATAAAAGATGCCTTGATTGTCATTAATTCAAGCACTGACAGTTAAATTTTTTAAATAGATTTTTTTGCAACGGTTTAACATGAGTGTTGGTAAGAGTAGAACTTTGCCAACTGCAGTACATTTACAGCCAAAGCATTGCTCTGAAAACTAGCTTTTTAAAAAATAGATATGGCTTTGCAATCAAATCAAAGAATAAAAGGAACATAATGCAAGTCATCTGGTGGTACATGATGATGGCACTGCAGACTATTTTAAAATATATATAAAATATATATAAAATATATATATTGTTCACATATGTGAAAGAACAATATGTGAACATAAAACTTGCATCTGTCAGCTGAGAGAGAAGATAACTTACACCTCTTGTAGAGCTCACTTCCTGCAATGTAAGTACGAAATAAGTGGCATTATCCAGTTCTATTTCACCAGAGAAACAGAACATTTTCTAAGCCTATTAGCTGAAATTTGTTTAGGCCTTCAATGTTGATAACTAGCTTGTCAAATGAATCTTTTCCCAAATGTGAAAACAGGAAAGACAAGCCTTCATTATAGTGATTTATTTGTGGAAAATGTAATGTATCTGTTCTTCTTCACAGTATAGTCAAATGTATCCCCTAGTTAAATTTGTCTTTGAAGTTGTGTGATAGACCTCAAGATCACTTCAGTGATAATGTATTTTTGCAATGTCATTTTTTTAACTTCACCAAAAGAGCAGTCTTTTATTACAGACAATCAGAAAACTGGATGTGCAGTTCATATTTGGTGTTTGCTGCAATAACGCACAGCTGTATTCAAGCTGTATCTACTGACAGACTTCAAATTCTACAGCCATTTTTTAATGTAGTGAATATATACCCAAGGGCTATATCTAAAACAAATTCAGATGTGATTTTGCTCTTCCTTAAACGAGTGATGAAGCTTTATGCTGAGAGATAGGCAGTTAGCTCAAATCAATATTTTTACATGACAGTTTTTGTGTGAGGAGTCATAATCTCACTTTTCTGGCTAATGCAGCAAACTCCAGCAAAAATAAAGATTATTTTTCTTAATTAAAGGTTTTGTTGGGTCAAGAGTCCAATACAAATGAACATGGTACCTAGAAAGTTTGGGCAACTGGATAACCCTTTTTCTGAAAACCGTCCTTTCAAAGACAAGAGACAAGCATATATAAAAATTAATTACACTAGTAATTATGGAGATATATTTAGCAAGGATACACAGCAGGATACACTTAGCAAAGCTAGGCAAAATAGGGGATGAGCAATTGAATAGATTGGAAGACAGCAGAAAAGGTAACTGTTGAGTATAAAAAGCATATGTCAGAAATTATCAAAAACAGATTATATAGTCATTTGCATGGGAGAGTAACTCATTTATGCCTACCACTTTCATTTGATACTAAAAAGAAAAACATTAGAGTCTTGTTTTTCCTGTCATTTCCTTTTCCTCTCAATCTGGTAATCAATCAGAGTCATTCTAAAGATGGTGAGAACAAACTCTTATCGGGACCTTTTATTCCACAGACTTTACTTGTCTCTGAAAATTACTAGTTTTCTGATTTTTTTCATCTCACCTATGTACACCAACTGACACTAATAATATGTCATCATAATCTAGTTGTTCTGACTTGACCTCTCAAGTTGCTTATTGTTGTTTTCAAGGACTAAACAGCAAGATTAGAGAGCTGAGATGTATGAAAATAAAGTACTTGTGAGGATAACTGTTCCAAATATTCTTTTTTTTTTTCCAATAAATATAATTACCTCTGGTTGAGTTTCCAATTAACCAGATCACAGATCTTTAGTTACAGACTGTGCTAGCAAGTAAGCCATTTCTCTCCAGTCTGAAACACAGACTTAATCCAATAGGAGTGGGAAAGTGTTCAGGCACTTCAGAGGCTTTTGACAGTTTGGTAGTTCTGTTCGCAGACAGTAGTACATTGGCTCTTTGAGGTTCTCATTCAATGTGATATTTTGCTCACAGTCTCACACTCTTGCTCATGCTGAGGCAAGAAAATGCTCATCACCATTAACAGTCACCTGTCTTATGTGAAACTGTAGAAAACTTGTGGCTTTACCTCAACACAGGCAGGTATGTAACATGCTGAGAAGGATCCTGTAATAACCAGAAATACATCCAAATTGCTTGGAAAGAGTAAAAGAATTTTTATTCCATGCATGACTAACTAGTTTTAAAGATAAGAAGCCATTGCTGAACATGCAATAGAGGACGTACTGACATGGCTGGAGGAGTGAGCTCACACTACTACACTTCAGTGCATTTCATATTTTAAACTCATTTATGAGGACTATTATGTAAAAGCTCAGTGTTAAGACAGTATCATTTATTGAAATCATTTAATCAGTTTAGTTCAGCTATAGAAACCTAAAGAAAATAAGAAGGAAGCAAAATCTATCCAATGCCCTAAGAGAATTGCTTTCTCTTTTCTTTCTTTTTTGCTTTCTTTACAAAGAAAACTAACGCTTTAGGAGAAAAAAAAAAAAAAAAGTGAAATCTTTATCTTGATAGATTTTGCACTTATATTTTTTCAGTACTACATATTTCTTCTTTCTTCATTTTTTTCTATTTGTGAAAGGGCCAGAGATGAGACTCTCTGGAATCTCCTTTGTGGAAAGATAAAACTCCCAACAACTATGTCATTATATATTCTTTGGTAAGTGTGGCTTTTCTTTAATTACCAAGAGAATATATGCAAATTAGAGAAAATACTCTCAATTATTAAAGAAAAATAGGTTACCATGAAATGAATTGACACAATCCATTCATTATATATATTTGCAATAAACAGAGTTCAAAGACATGGATTTTCAATAGACTGTTTATGAATCTACGTAACTCTAAGCAGTACAAAAGTAAGCTTCAGATCCCAGATTTAGTTGCCTAGGCCTATTCTTCTTTCATCTCTTTAAGGACCCTAAGCTATTTCTCCTACAGATGAGCAGATCTTCACCCTCTGAAACTTTACTCAAACCTATTTCCATGTCCTATCAGGTTTATGTCACAACCCTAACTCCTGCCTGAATGAACCACAGAGTCCAACCTATGCCCATTCAGTAGAAGCTTTGAAACCCTTTTTGCTTGGCCTCGTCCTTAAATGCGAATTCCTGAGTCTTCAGTTTGTTTTACAAAAGATATAGTCCAACATATATTAAAATGACCAGATGATCAGGATAAGGACATTAGATTAGGGAAGCAGCAGATGTGTAGAGGAGAAAGCTCAACCACAAGAATCAGAGAGGACCAGCAAACATACAAGACAGAGGGGAACCAGAGACTGATTTTATCACTTCTGCAATGTCTATCTCAGTCACTGTGGCACATAGCCAGTCAGCCATGTGATCTTTTACAGACAGATATGCAGAAGTATAATTAGGTGAAGGTTGCTCTCCTAGAATCTATATACCTCTCATTATGCTTTAGCTTCCCAGATACTATGGGTGAAGGAACGCTGACCTAAAGTCAAAGCTTTACAGTACTATCTACTTTTTTTTTTTTTTGGCGAATAAGGCATGCACAACATGTAAACACATCTTTCCATGCATGGTCAGCCTCTTCACCTAAACTAGTGTGTTATATCTGATTAGATTCTGGGGAAGTTCATTAGAAAAGTGTGCAACTGATCAGAGATTTATCCTGTGAAGTTAATGGTCACCTTTAAAAACAAAGCAAGGCTCATCAGTACCCTTGAGAAGTTCCCAAGGCCCATCCTTGGCATTGCAGTCAGGTGCTAGTTCAACTTCAGGTCAAGCCTCAAGCCTCCAATTGTTTTAGAGTAACAAAGGTGGGGGATCTGATCAATATGTACAAATATCTGAGAGGAAAATGTAAAGAGGATGGGGTCAAACTTTTCGAATGTGGCTAGTGACAGGACAAGGGGTAATGGGTACAAATTAAAACACAGGAAGTTCCATCTGCATTATGAGGATGAACTTTACTGCTAGGGTGGCAGAGCACTGGACCAGGCTGCCCAGAGAGATTGTAGAGTTTCCTTCTTTGGAGATCTTCAAAAACTGCCTGGATGTAACCAGGTGCCATGTGCTCTAGGTGTCCCTGCTTAAGCAGGGGATTAGGACTAGATGATCTCTATAGATCACTTCCAAACTCAACGATTCTATGATCCTGTGACTGCTCAGATTCCTCTGATCTTGAAAGTACTACTCAAAATTGCCTGGATTTCACAGGTAGAATGTGTCCCCCTGCTCTTTCTCACATTCATACTTCTCCAGGGGCCTCTCTTATGAGGCATTACTGAACATTAACTGAAATCATTTCCTATCTTCACAAGAGACTGCAAGCACCTCCCTTGACATTGACTTTTCACTTCTGACAATTGCCTCCAGTCATCTGAAAATGAGTCCTTCAGTCAATTTTACTGCAGACACCTCTCTACAATAATAGGCCTCTGGACATCCCAAATTCACAATTCACACTAGCAGAACATTTTAGGATATTTCCCAGAAGGTCTTTTTTTTCCTTTGGCATTCTCCAAAATACACTTCTCTTAAAATCTACTGGTCCCAGAGAGCCAAAAGAGAAAAATGGGAAAGCCTAGCCTGGAGAAAGATAGAGACATTAGTGAACATGAAGAAACTCACAGGGGCCTTTATCATGGTGCAGATTTTCACTCCAGTAGAGACAATTTAAAATATTCCTAAGATCTACTTCTCCCAAGAGAAGAAATTGCAGATATATGTGAAGGAACAGCCCATGAAGGCTCACCAGAGGCAGAAGATGCTCAAAGACTAGCTGCTATTCAGGCATCTAAGACAGGATCTAATAACATACTTCTGAAGCAGGTGGTCAGCTTCTGGAGTGGGTTTTGGCTGGTAGTCAACACTGGAAGAAAATGAGGAGTATATTACAAAAATAGGAAAGGAAATAAAAAGAGAATGGTGAAAAATAAATGTCTTCTGAAAAAAAAGATTCTTTGTGTCTGGAAAAGCCTCTGGGAAGAATGTATGAAGAGAAGCATATAACAGCTATTCTTTCATACTGATCCACTGGCAGAAGCTAACCATGCCACTACCATTTCAAAGTAGGTAGCAAGTGGCCAAGTTCATTCCCTGTAGACCTGCATTAGAGTCACAGCTCCTTTTACGCCCTAGTGACTGTGACAGGATACTTAGTCAAGCTCCAAAAGTTCTAAGGTGAATATTTCTAAGATTTCTGATACAGAAAACATATAATCATATCAAGAGGCCTTTAAACTTTAAAAGAAGATAGTACAGACTGAAACACAAATAGAAGATTTAGCTTAATTAGCAGAAAAGTTCATAATAACTAGGTCGTACAGAGTAGAAATAAAAATGTTTTAGAACCAAATCACCTGTCACTGAGGTTTGCTTCCTGGAGTGATTTCCGCTCACATGATAGAACTAGGCCCCCCCAAAATCCCTCTGGTCCACTAATAGAGGGAGTCCATCTGTCTCATCTCCACATAACTGTCACTGGAGGGCTGTGCTGTCATCCAGAGGGACCTAGACAGACTAGATGACTGGGCGGTTAGAAAACTCATGAAGTTCAACAAATGAAAGTGCAGGGTCCTGCACTTGGGGAGGAATAACCCTGGACACCAGTGCAGATTAGGGGTGGACCTGCTGGAGAGCAGCCCCACAGAGAGGGACCTTGGCATCATGGTGGATGATAAGATGCGCATGAGGCAACAGTGTGCCCTGGTGGCCAACAAGGCCAATGGGATCCTGGGGTGCATTAAGAAGAGCGTCTCCAGCAGGTCGAGGGAGGTGATCGTCCCCTTATACACAGCCCTGGTAAGGCCACATCTGGAGCACCCTGTCCAGTTCTGGGCTCCCCAGTACAAGAGGGATGTGGAGCTGCTGGAGAGAGTCCAGTGGAGGGCTACGAAGATGATCAGGGGCCTGGAACATCTGCCCTATGAGCAAAGGCTGAGAGAGCCGGGCCTGTTCATCCTGGAGAAGAGAAGGCTGAGGGGGGACCTGAGGAGGAAGGGGACAGCCTCTTTTCAGAGGTGGTCAGCGATAGGACTAGAGGAAACAGCCACAAGCTGAGGCACCAAAAGTTCCACAGGAACTTAAGGAAACATTTCTTGACAGTGAGGGTGACAGAGCCCAGAGAGGTTGTGGAGTGTCCTTCTTAGCAGATCTTAAAACCCGCTTGGACGCAGCCCTGTGCCACGTGCTCTAGGTGACCCTGCTTGAGCAGGGGGGTTGGACTAGATGACCTCTGAGATCCCTTCCAACCTTAAGCATTCTATGATTCTATGATTCTTTGGAGCGTGTCTTTGCCTGCCCTGATATTCCCACAGAGGAAGTAATCTCTATTCTGTCAAGGGCAGTCCATTTGACCTCCTAACCTTTAAGAAACGTAGCATGCAAACGGAGAACCAATGAATAAGATCAGTATCAGGCACTGCTCTGACCATGACCACTTTGTAGTCAGGTGAAACAAATGTCAACTGCAGGATAGCATTTGCCATTAGCAGTGTTGAAGAGCTTGTCCTTTCTGAAGGATAATATTCCTCTTTGAATGAGTTTCTAATTTTTCCTGACGTTCTGTCCACTTGGAGGACTCTATCTCTTGTTGCTTCTCGTCTCAGGAAGTAAATCCAAGAATCAAAAAATACATCTGCAATTCCGGACTTGCCAGTCTCACCCTTATACCCAAAGAATCACTGAAGAAAAGCCAAATATTCTCTGATGTGAGTAAACAAATAGATTCTGATTTAATCTGTTTTAGTTAAACTGAGCATCCTTCTCCAGTGATTCTCGATTGTGCCACTGAACTCAGTGGTGGATGCTCTCAGAGGTTGGTCAATCTGTTCAGCAAACCTTCTGCCTCAACTTCTCCTTCCAATGACAACAGAAACTCCCAAAGGCCAAGAAGAAGCAAGTCTGATTATAACAATAAGGCTGACTGAAAGATGCTCATTGCAAGCTCTCTTTGTGCTCCAGTGAAGGGTGATGAATAGTAGCTCATGCTCCAGAGACACAAAGGATGACAGGAAAATAGCGCAAGTCTACACTTACACAGGTGAATGCTTAATCAGATGTTCAGCTTTTTTAAGGCTAGGTGAAAAGTTGCATTTGATTTGCTAGTATGAAATGCTACCTGGGGAGCTACTTTGGAAGTACATGAGATTGTTCTCAGTCTAAATGCATTTAAAGGTAGAGAAAATCCAGACTATGATCAAAAACCTATAGAAATCCATTTGCATCTTTATATTAGGATATATAGGATCTATGCCTGTACAAGAGCCAACTTGAAATATTTCTAAGATCTAGTTTTCCCAAAAGTAGAAGCTGCTGATATATAAGAAACAGGTAGGTTCACTAGAGGCAGCAGAGGCTCACAAAATAGCTATTCAGGCATCTAAGAGGGAACCTATGAATATACTTCTCAAGCATTAGAGTGGCAGTCAACATTAGAAGAAAATGTGTAGAATACTGCAAAAATAGAAAAAAAAAACCAAAATCAAAAAAAGGGTTGATTAGGGCCATTGCAGGGACGGAGCCCAGCACTGCTTCATCATCCTCTGGTAGCGACAGAAATCAGAGTCTGGGACTGGTCAAGTGGGCAGAGACAGGGCTAATGTTTCTCTCAGGATGATGGCATATAGATTCATGACTGAAACACAGTCGCATTAGAAATAGCTTTCTTTACATTATGTCTGAAAAAAAAAAAAAGAAAAAAGAAAAAAAAAGAATGTAAGCACTAGTTTCCTAGACACTTAAATCTTCTCAAGGCTTCTTAATAAGAAGCTTTACAACAGCTTTCAAAAAGCTGCAACTTCCTATTGAGAATTGTGTTATCATTTCTAATATCTGTATTGAAATCCCAGAACTATCAAAGGTTCTTTACATTTCATTATTTTTATCATCTTTTCAAAAAGTTATTTTAGAGATCAAAGAGTGATTTGAAATCCCAAACATTTGATAGAATTAAAGTTAATGCAGTTAGAAGATAAGGACAAGCTCCAGGATAGGGCAACCTGTGCACAGCATAGGTTGCTGACAGTCTAAAAGGAATTGTGAGGATAATGAGATGACAAGGGAAAAGTTGCTTAATCCACTCACTTTAAGGCATGAAGAATTAAAAGCTTTTCTATATTCTTCCTTCTTCAAACTCCTGTGGCAAGGTGCTTTTGTATTGAAGAAGACAATATGGGGAAAGAGAAATAAAAATATATATATAATAAAAAGACCATTCTGTTGTCTGGTGTGGAGTGGCACATACTCACCCAGAGAAAGCTGAATAAATAACAGAAATTAATGAATATATCCTAAGGGGGAATTGAGAAACTAATTTTCAGTAAATCAGTGAAGCGGTAAGGTGTCATAACAGACCTGAGGAGCTTTAATAGCAAACTTCATCCACAAATCTATGGGGCCAGATGGGATCCGTCTGAGGGTTCTGAAGGAGCTGGTGGAAGTACTTGCCAAGACACTCTCCATCATCTATGAGTAGTTCTGGTCCACAGGGAATGTGCCAGACGACTGGGTATTGGCTATTGTGATGCCCATCTACAAGAAGGCTCTGATGGAAGATCTGGGGAACTATAGGCCTGTCAACCTGATCTTGGTATCATGGAAAGTTATGGAGCAGATCATCCTGAGGACAATCACACAGCATGTGTGAGATAACCAGGGGATCAGGCCCAGCCAACATGGGTCCATGAAAGGCAGGTCCTGCCTCACCAGCCTGATCTCCTGCTATGGCTAGGTGACTTACCTAGTGAATGAGAGGAAGGATGTCGACATGGTCTACTTAGACTTCAGTAAGATCTTTGTAAGATCTTTGACAGAGTCTCCCAGTGACTTTTTCTGGAGAAGTTGGCAGCTCATGGCTTAAACAGGTGTATTCTTTGTTGGGTGAAGAACTGGCTGGTTAGTTGGATCCAGAGAGTGGTGAATGGAGTTAAATCCAGCTGGCAACTGGTCACGAACAATGTTCCCCAGGGATCAGTGTTGGGACCAGTCGCTTTTAATATCTTTATCAATAATCTGTGTGAAGGGATTGAGTGCTCAGCACGCTCAGCAAGTCTGCAGATGACACCAAACTGAGAGGAAGATTTGACCTGCTTGAGAGTAGGTTCTAGGTAGGTTCTAGTAGGTTCTGCAGAGGAATCTGGACAGGTTGGATCAATGGGCTGAAACAAATTGCATGAGGTTCAACGAGGCGAAGTGCTGGGTCCTGCACTTTGGTCACAACAACACCATGCAATGCTACAGGCTTGCAGCACAGTGGCTGGAGAGCTACGGGGCAAAACAGGATCTGGGGGTGCTGGTTGACAGACGGCTGAACATGAGCCAGCAATGTGCCCAGGTAGCCAAGAAGGCAAACAGCTTCCTGGCTTGTATCAGGAATAGTGTAGTGAGCCAGGAGCAGAGAAGTGATTGTTCCCCTGTACTTGACATTGATGGGGCTGCACTTCAGATACTGTGTTCAGGTTTTGGCCTCTCACTACAAGAAAGAAATTTAGGTGTTGGAGCATGTCCAAAGAAGGGCAACGAAGCTGGTGAAGGGGCTGGAGCACAGACGTTATGAGGTGCGGCTGAGGGAGTTAGGGTTATTTAGTGTGGGGAAAGAGAATACTCAGGGGAGGCCTTACTGTACTCTGCAACTACCTGAAAGGACGTTGTAATGAGGTGGGTGTTGATCTCTTTTCCAGAATAATTACTGATAGGACAAGAGGAAATGACATCGAGTTGTGCCAGGGGAGGTTCAGGTTAGACCCCAGTAACAATTTCTACATGGAAAGAGCAGCCAAGCATTGGAACAGGCTGCGCAGGGAACTGATGTAGTCACCATCCCTTGCAGTGTTCAAGAAACATGTAGATGAGGCACTTAGGGACATGATTTAGCAGTCATAGTATTGAATGGCTTACAGTTGAATTCAATGATCTTTGTCATGAATTCAATGATTCACAAAATCTCTAGAATTCTTATCTAACAAGTGAAAATTATATTTAATTAGTGAAAAAGTGATCCTTATGAATAACTAGCATAAAGCATAAAGCACTAAAATTAAGAGCTGCATTTTATTGACTTTTTGACCTTTGGAGTATACTCTCCCAAGTTATGTTATCAGAGTTCATGAGAACAAATTTAAAAGTACCTTACTTGAATGAATAGCCAGAGAAGAAGGCTTTAGATGATGCCTTCATCACATCAAGAAAGCTGTCTGGCATACAGGGACAGTTTTATGGGCATACTTATTGGCAAATTTCGGAAATTTGTGAAGATCATTATATATATATAATTTATACTCATATACACATACAAATATACATTTATATATGTATATATACATATATATACATTTTATATATATACACACACAAAAAAACACATATATGCACACACACAAACAGAGATACATATTTACTGACAAGAAAGTTAATAAAGAAAGACTTTCTTTTCTATAGGAATAGAAATATATTAATTTGGATTTCTTAATTGATTGGTTTGAGGCACTGTTATGCATTTAGACAATGCATTTAGATTAACGATGCAGTTAGGTGGGTCCATAAACCTTACACTTGATGTGTATGAAGACTTTTCTTTTTACTAGAAGAAGTAAGTCTCATAACCCATATGACTGCAGGGACTGAGTTCTCCGACAAAAGCAAGAAATACATTGTGGCACAGAGCAAAATTATGTCAGCAACAATGCATAGAGTCTCTTGGCAAGTTTAGCAGTGAACCTTCAGGTGCTGCAAGCACAAAATACATCATCAGAGGTTAAAGCTGCAGCATGGCATACACTGACCACGGTAAAAGGCTACAAATGAAGGAAGTTTAGAAGTTAAAGTACTAAGACTTTCCTACAAGTATTGCAATCTATTCTGCTATTTACTTTTGGTCTGAACATAGAGATACAGTGTGCCTACTCACAATATGTTCTTCTATTTTTTTCTATATTATGGCTATCAGTTAATTTAGAAGCTCTTTACTTTGTGACAAAACAAAAGCATAAACTATTTCCAACTTTTATATGTATATGTACGGGTAAGAACAGAAAAGTATGTGTGTGTATGTATTCATATTAATATACATATACACATATATATCCATACCTATATATACATAAAAAATATGTGTATATATATATTGCCAGAGAGCAAAGAGAACAGAAATATTCAGAATTTTTGTTGCAGTTCGGACAGCTCAAACAGGTCTTACTACAACAGACTTTTTATATACCCATCAAAACTCACAAGCCCTTAGCATCTTACATTCTGTGGACACAAATGTTATATAATTAATCAACGCAAAAAATATTAACAGTCAAAGCTCTTTTACATTCAAATGAAAGAATGCTGAAAGCCCTGGGTTATCACTGTCTCCCTTCAGTACTGTCAATTAAAGACATTTCCTGCAAGTTATTTGAGGTGTTCATGCAGCTGTGCCAAATTATTTCCTTACTAATTTTTTTAGACTTCATAAACCCTTATCTCAAATATCCAAGTTGGGATATCTCATGCTTGTAAAGTTGAAGTTGTTTTCTTCTGTTTCTTTTTTTTTCACACATTTATGTTTTTACATCTAGTGAGCATGTAGTTTCTTCACACAATGGGCCCCGTAACTCAGAGTGTCAAGGTGGTTTAATCTCCTCCTTTTAGATGAGTGAAATGGTTATCAAAAATATTTTTTTATGACAACAGCTTCCCTTTCCCCAGAGCAAAACAATTTCCCCTTCCTCTAAATGCAATGATCAGCTATAGATAAGTGCAAGCTCCTTTTCCTATGTAAAGTGTTCAGTCCCCAGTTCCATCAATGCCATTTCAAGGTCAAAGGAAAGTTTATACCAACCAGATTATTTTTTGTTTTCAGTCACGGATTACTGAACTAGAACAACTATTGTATGTGTTCTAGAGACATCCTGAGGGCAGTAAACTCTCCCCAGACGGGCCTGGTGGCCAGAGTCTATTAGCGGCGTGGAGCACTCTGCTACAGCTGCAACTTGCTGGTTCTAGCCCAACTTCTACTGGTCCAAGTTACACTCTAGCATAGACTCTTGATAATATTTGCAAATTTTTCTGGTCAGACTTTAATATTTGGCAAATCTAGGTGGAGTAGCACACATTTCACAGCCTCTATAGAACAGTCTCTGATCACTTTCCAAATATGTTTATATTAAATTACATTACTGTTGTACTCCTAATTTCAGTTACCTTCTACTTGTAGAACCATAGCTGTGTTTCACAGCCAGGAACACTGAAATACACAGAAATTCTCAATTAAAATCTTTTTATAGATACTCTCAAGTCAAAGAATTTTCTATGGCAAATATACAAAAGTGCATTATTTAGTCTGGGCTTAGTCTCCAAAAATGGAGGCCTTCCTCAGTTCAGCAGCATTTATCTTATCCAGCACATATAAGAAGGATGAATTGCTTATAATATCTTAGGAACAAACCTGAAAGGTAAAATACTGAGGTTTTTTGGTTGGTGGGTTGGTTTATTTCCAAAGTGGGCATATACTAGTAATTTCTTTTTCTAAGAAGTTCTTACCTGTTGACATTTTTTTTTCTCAACTTATATATACCTCTCACACATCATATCTCAACAGATATCTCTCATTCCATATCAATATTATTCTTTTGGCAACCTTTTTTGTCCCTTAATACTCACTGTAGAGATTTTTTTTTTTGCAGCAGAAATAAAGACTCATGTAACTGAGGTGATAAGAAGGGAGTTATTTATATGAAACTAACAATTCTCAGTATTTTACAGTTCCCATGCTTGTAATTGTTTTGTAACTCCCATTTTCACTTTTTATTACACATTCTCCTCTATATTTAGGTCTTGGCAAGTTGAGAGAATTGAGGAAATATTTCTCAAAGTAGTAAATTTTTTAAGATCAGAAGAAACATTTTAAGCCTATTTTTAAGCCCAAGTATTATGTAGTTCCCAGCAGACATTTTACATAATGAGTCTCTTTTTTTAGTACAAACAACTTGAAGCATCAAATGGTAGTTTATGCCTATTCTTATCCAGTACAAGGTGACTTTCATTAAGAAAATGGAAAAGTACATTTTAATGACAGTGATATTATAATTTTGGTACTGTTTTTCACTTAATTTTAAGAAAATATAATTATATTTGCGCATATAATAATCAGTACCAGATGTGTCAAATGTCTTTGATTAGAAAATGAAAGCTATAATCCCTGTTGTTTTCTGCAAGTTTATACTAGTCTGCAATCATAACAATTTAAGGTATAACATCACCCATTCCAATGGCTCTTCTGAAACTAAATGACACATTGTCTTTAATGAGACTATGAACAGAGATAAAACTATAAAGGTATCCACAGATGCAAAGCAAACCTTGAGGGCTCTTAGATTGTTTAGCTAATAAAAAAAGAGGAACATTCAGAATAGGTCAAATACACACATTCTTTTCAAAAGCCTTTTTTATTGCAGTAGTTTGGTAGGCAAAATCCAACTAGGATATCTGTCTGTATCTAGAGCTCCATTACAAATAATAAAGACATGAAGGGCAGATATTAATTTTCTACACAGTGTATTTTTTTTAATGGCTTCAATATTCATTTCCCTAGTTTCTCTCAAAATTCAGCTGCTTCAGTACATTGTGAGGGTTTTGTGAAAAAAAAAATTGGTCATTCAGATGTCCTTTCTTTCTTTCATGACAAGCAAAGAACATCATTTAAGCTATTTTAAATATTTCTTTCAGTAATCAGAAACAAAATTTATCCTTAAATTATTTGGCTATTGGGTACTAAGCATATGAAGAAAAACAATAATCTAATGAAGTGAAAATAATCACACTGATTGTTGCAGCTGAGCATTTTCATCATGCATTTTTTATCCTTCCTTTCGTCATCTCTTGGTAAACCTGCTAAATATATTAATCAGCCTGTGCATGGATTTCACAAACATTACTTAATTGCCTGTTCTATTAATAGATGCAATATTTCCCATGCAAAATATCAATTGCAAGAAAAATCTGAAGAAGTTGAAAACTCTTTTTCATTCAAGGTTAAATACATTTTGGATTGATCACATTCAACAGATCACATACACTGCGATGAGATTCTCATGTTCAGCAACTGATTCTCCAAGGACTCCTCCAAGATGCAGAGCCCATGAAAGAACTGTGCAATTCCAGAGAAGCAGCTAGGTCTAATAACCACAGTTCCTAAAACAGTACTGGTCACTTATTTTTAAGCAAGTGAATGTCCATCGGCCAGCAATCTTCTATTGTCCGGGACCTGTCTACTGTGACAAAATTCAACTTTTTTCTTCTAAGTTGTATCATATCATCACGTTTTTGTTGGTGGTGGTGGTGGGTTTTTTTTTTCAGTAAAATGGATATGCCCATAAATCCATGTTAATGACTCTTTTAGTGCCAGTGAAGCAAACGTTTGATCTTCCTTTTTCTCTTCTTCCCTCAGCACACTGATTAAGGCACAGATATAGAGAAGTTGGTCACGGAGAGCAATTTTTGTATCTGGTGCTATCAGAAGATACTATCTCCCCAGCAACTCTTCATGGCTTGAGATGAGGAAGTTACCATAGGGGGTACTGTGCATCTTCCTTACTCTATTTTAGCAGGGCTGATTTGCAACAGTATTCATTACCTTTTTTAATTAATACAGCAGACCTTTCAATGCCGAAAGAACATCCACCCTGAAGCCAGTATTTCAGAAAGGAGACAGCAAAGAAGACGGCAATGAATGGTGATTTTTTGACCAACAGAGCTGTTTGCACATTGAATATCTGGTGTCAGCCTCACTTCACTGAAAGCTCCTACATTTTATCTAATGCCAATATCAGCAAAACATAGGGTATGAAAATAAGTGACACAAAGGACAGTACCTATTCAGAAATAGGTTTTGTTATTTTAACTCAGTTCTCAAAGCATAATCATGTCTGTAGAAAGGGTTAGCAGACTCCTACATGAAGAGCTGGAAGATATCCCTATAAAACTAAATGACTCTTTGAACACCCTGGTGTACATCCTGAAGCAAGTGACACTTAACTGCCATTTGCATGGTCATGCAGACTAACATGATTGATTGATGCTAGAACTCCATTCATGTTTCTAACCTACCTTTTCCAAACTAGAGAAGCACTGGGAAGCCCATAGACCTTGCTTACAGCAGTGGTCAATAGCACCAAATGAGTAATATTCTCCTTAGAGAGATCTTCAAGTGAATTCAGAATGTTTTCTATATGTCTGTATAAAGCTAACAAAAAATTTGGACCTGCCTTCACCAAGTAGAGTGAAAAAGCCTTCAGACTCAACAAAATAATAGAGGATAATCATCTAGAGCAGATTGTAGAAGAGACAAAGAAAGCTTGACAGAAAGCATTCACCTTGTCCAACAGACCAATCAACCTAATATTTAAATTACTTTACATTACACATTAAAAGATGTTGTCCTTCATTTCCTCTACTCATTTTTCCTGCATACATCAGCTATTTCCTACATACATCAACTATTACAATCCCTCAAACAATAATTTCATCTAATGTAAAGAGTTTTTTAATGCTTCCTTTCATACACATCCATTTATATTTAAATGATTCTAAAAGGGTTTGCAATGCATCATATCAACATCTTCCAGTAAACACACACTAATCAAGCAAATTGTTGTTTATGAAAATTTCCAGAAATTACTCAAAACCTAAAATGAAAAGACAAAGGTCTTCGACCAAAACAGCAGACATTTAGTTAAGCTAAGTTAAATCTTAGACCAAAAAGATCATCAAGGTGATTGCTGGATGTTTAAAGAGGGAGAAACTATCTATCTTGAGGATATAGGCTTTCCACTACTAAAACTAAAATAGAATAAACAATCAAACAAACAGAACAATCTCAAAGCTGTAGTCATTCTTGGTTTGAAGAATACATTTTCTAAAATGCTGAAACTCTTCATGATCTACTGTGTGCATGTTGCACTAAGTATACATTTGTTCCCTGATAGTGAAGTCTGGCAGTGACCTAATGCCATGCTCTTTCTGCCTTCCAGGCTATGTTTATGTCCTTTAATATATACTGCTGACTGAAATCTAAAATGAATAATTATTTTAGTGTTATTTATTTTTTTGTCCCCACAGCATCATATAATAGAAGCTATAAACTGGGAAATTTCCCCTCCGAATTGAAAATCTCAGTTATATGACAATTTAAAACAAAATTCCCACTTTTAAAAGGCAAAACATTTACAGATGAATCTGACTATCTGCTCTGGAAGACTGTACCAACAGGATTAGTGCTATGATTTTGTCTCTAGTGTGCTATTTTTGAGGTATAAAAAGTGTATAAAGTTTACAATGCAATCTCTTCTCCTGAAAACTCTCTTTAATCTGATTTGCCTTAAATTACTTTCAGGCCTGAAAATGTGATGTCTAAATTACAGTCACTGCCCAAAGATAGTTCTGCATTTCTTTCTAGCCTTATTTAACTACAGAAACCACATATTATCTGGGAAGGATAAAACAAATGCAGAGATGCATTTGTTTACTGTGGCAAACTATAGTTTACTATGGCAAACGCAGCCAGGCAGGCAGATGGGTTGCTAACATTTCATCCTGGTTAGAACACTGTTGTAGGATTGCCTGAAGTAGAGTGTCTTCACAAAGAGTTTCACATTTGCAAGTTTATACCACTGTTACTGAGAGAAAAAGAATATCTTGAAATGAAAAAAAAAATAGTTTATTCTCTACTGATTGTGCAGGCTACAGATAAAACATGTGATATCTCCTCCTACTTAGGCAGTCGTAGAAGTGCAGTATGCCAGTGAGGAGTTTAGAAATAGCTGAAGGAAAATGAATGAAATTTTATATCTCACATTGCTATTACGGTAACAAAACTCCAATCTTAAGACATATTTCAACCAAGTTATAGTATGTTGAATACAATGTTCAAGTTTCATCCTCTTAAAAGGCCTCTTCATAGTAACTGTATTGTCTGAAGGAGGCTCAGTGTATGACCAACAGAGCAAAACAGTGAACAGAGACCACTTAGAGAAAAAGCTCTTTGAGATAAATAAGTAATAGAATAAAGTTATATTCTTCCATAAAAGTCTTGGATTTCTAGACATTTTTGTCCTCCTTTCTGACTGCTGGGGCAAGCCAATCTTGAAAAATCTTGCTGTAGTTTCATTTACTCTCTCTCTTCTTTTTCAGTTACATGGTTAATGTAACTCAGTACAGTTATTTTTCTCATTTCTCTTCAAGTATTCCTTGCTCATTGTTATATTGAAGTAGTAGAGAATTAGCAGCAGTGTTCCCCAACATGTACCAGGATATTCTCATTGTGTCCTGAATCTTTTCATGAGGACATTCACCGCTTTCAGTAAACACTTTCAGAGTTCTCATTCTTGTAACCTTTCTTTTTTTCTTTTCCCACCTTTTCAAAGGTTCTTTGAAGACATTCATAGAGGAACTCTGAACTATTTAGTGCTCTCTGCAGCAAAACTACACTTGGGCTTTTCTTTCAAAGTTCTGACATTTTAGAAAATATACAGTGTCCAAGCTCTCTCCACTATCCTTCAGATTAAGAGTAGATCAATAACTGACAAACATAGCTTTAATTTTATTTTGTTTTGTTTTTCATATGCAGATTTTTTTCTTATTTTAAGTACTCAAACAATCAGGGATTCCTGTGGGTCTTTGTTTCCATGTGCAGTTAGGAATCCTTGACCATTCCAGTCAGCTATACTGATACGTGACAAAATGTAAGACCTTTGAAAGTGGAATTTCCAATGAAAAAGTAGGAAAAAAAAAAAAAGGCTTGACAATATATCAAAGGTCTTGTCCTATATCTTGACATGTTCAACTTCTCATATTGCTTCTAGACAGGGCATAGATTTAAGTATTATTTGCTGTCAGGACTTGACCAATTAAATTTTATTAAAACTTGCTTATATTTTTCTTAATGAAGTTCCCAAGCAATCAATATACATTTGGAAAAGAAGTAGTCAAAGTGTGGCTTCTCTGGATTTTATTGCTCTCAATTCCCACTTTCATGATCTTTCTCCACCCTTTACTAAAATAGCATGGTACAAAGGAGAAGCAAGACCAAGTTACAGGAAACACTGAGGTTTGCTTGATCTTGAGATATATTTATATATCTCAGGATAAGTTACCTTTCTGATTCTAACTAGACTTAAAGTTTAATCCATTTATTAAATATAGATAACAATTTAAAAAATTAATAATTAAATTTAACACTTACCAGAATTATTTGTGTTAGTTTCACTGAAGCATAGAAACAATCAAACAAAAATAACACTGCTAATACTGCTTCAAGTTATTACTGATATTTTCCCTGTTCTTAATGACAGTTAAAAGAAGTAAACAAACAAATAAAAATCTTGTTATCTCCAAGACAATATAGTTGTATTTCCAAAAGATTAAGAAATTTACTTAGAGCAACTATTAAATAGAATGTCTCTTTAAAAAAAAAAAAAATACCAGGTAAATGCAGTATTTTAAGTAATCGAATAAAATCTGTACAAATTTTTGGCTTCTCTCTCTTTCACCTCTTAGTTTTTCTTGTGAAATCACTACTACTACTACTACTACCACCACCACCACCACCACTACTTTTTCATGGAAGAGTTCGCTAGAAAAAAACCATCCAGCTCAGGTGACATAATTATTTTATTTCATAAAATGTTTTAAGATCTGTATCTTCTCATTATCACGGTCTATCTTAGGAAGACTGCTATGTTTTTAAATTCCTCTTCTCTGTATTACCAGTTTCTATCTGAGGGACAGTCCTGTTCAGCTTTCCTCAAGCTTGGAGTCCTAGAAGAGTTGTTCAAATCTTACCAATATTCCTAACTGTCAATCAAATCACAAAACAAGCACATCTTCTGCAAGGTGAATATCATACCAATGTAATTCTCACTAAAAAACACAAAATTGAGTACTCCAACTAATCATAGAGACAGAAGGTATGTTTATTTGAGGAACTTTTACTCAAATTTTTTTACTCAGAATTTTACAATACTGAATTAATAATGAATGGAGCATATGTTGTATTATTTACTAAAGCCATTACATTTCAATGATAATATGCATATCATGTATTCATATCATGAATATAAAATGTATATTCACACATTTTAAGTTCTTATCTTTATTATTATATTATCTGGATATTTATCAACTGCGTTGATCAAAGGATTCTACATCTCCTGTGAGATTTCAAAGCAGATTTTACATTGCATTTTACAACCCACACTGCTTCATTATCTCCAAGACTAAACTGCATGGATTTGCACCATGTTTGCCCAGTGCCAGGTACAGTTCTGAAAAATAAAAATTCAGGACTAGATCATCAGCATCCAATTCATTGAACAGAAAAGATTCTCCATGCTCTAACGGTTGGAGTGTTACTCCTGTCCTGGCGAAGGAGAAAATCATGCCTTTTCAGTATATGAGACTGTTTATTCTCTAAGATACTGAATAGCCATGTAAGGATATCTAGGGTGAGTTATCTATAAATGACTTTCTATTCTCCTGTCCATTTGTAGAAAAGAAGTATCTGGGATCACAAAAGAAATCTTCCTCCTCTATGTGGAACACCAATAGCAAACACAAATGTGCTTTTTCTGTTTGTTTGTTTTTTTTCTTTTACACTTCTTGTGAAAACTGCAAGATGGCCAAGGACTAGACCTCTAATGATTTCACAGAAAAGAATGTATAGTACTTGAGTACTTAACAAAGCCCATTGTTACAGCTAAAAAATCTCCTGCTATGATGTTTTAATGTAAATTGTAAGGAGGATTGTGGAATTGGTAGCAGATCTGAATAGAGTTTATCCCATTCAAACCTATAGGTGGGTTTCTTATGGTAGGTATGAATATTTAACTCATATTGAGAATTAGCTTCCATGCTACTTAGCCAAGCTTGAGATACTTCCATGGTAAATAGAATATTCTTTGCAGTAAGCTGCTATTTAAGTTCATTTAGTTTATCTTCTTTCTCAGTTGTCTTTCATTACCACTTATGCAAAATAGGATAATGACCAAGTTTGTCTAATTTTGTTACAGGTTTCTAGGAAGGGAGAGGAAAACAAAAGAAATAGATACTGATTTAACTGAGAAAAAAATGTAACAAGTTTATCAGATCAATGTTTATTTGGAAAAATTTCAAACATTCCACATATTGCTTTAGGAGTTGTCTAAAATAAATTTTAGACTATTTAATTTTAAAAAGTCTCTCAAAGCTCTCAAATATTTGCTTGATCGCTTCTTTCCTATTTCCAGCCATAGATGTGGAACAGGCTACCCAGAGACATTGTGGATTCTTCTTCTGTGGAGATCTTCAAAACCTGCCTGGATGCGACCCTGTGCAACCTGTTCTAGGTGTCTAGGAAACTTCTACCTGTGCTTATGCACAACAGTACAGCTCTTTGATTTAGTGCCTATATATTTAGCACTATTCACTAGGGTATCCAGCCCACAGAGATGTCTAAGTTTAAAAAGGAGGGAGTAAAGTTAAATTGATATAATAAGCTACAGGACTTTTTGTTGTATCCTTGCAGCAGACCACCAAAACTGCGTGCGAGCTTTACAAGAGCAGAAAATGCTGGGTCCTCTCAGAATAAGACATCTAAGGGCTAGAACACCATCCCCAAAGTTCCATCCTCTCAGAAGGCCAAGCAGTGATGGCACCTAGTGCACATGCATATGGAGTGGTTTAATGCTCACACATGCAATAGTTTAATGCTGTCTAATGCTCATGCTTGTAGCATAATGCACACTGCAGGTCAGAGCTCAGTACCACCACCAAATCTGTTCAGGCTCTGAGAAGCCAGCCATGTGGAGCTCCTTGTTGCCATGTCTATACTGCAATTTAGTGTCCCAGCTAGCTAATTCAAACTTACATCTGCAAACACAATCATCAGTCAAGTCAATCATCAACCTGCAATCACTATCATCCCACCACCTGTGGTGGGAACACCCTTGGTTCATAGACACCAGGCTGCAGCTGCAGTTTATGGCCACCTGTGGGGCACAAAAGAAAAAAAAACATTAAATATGACAGATGAAAAATGCACTTCCTGTCAAATGAGTGCTCTCTTAATGCCTACATTGCTACCTTTACACACACAGGCGAAGTATATCTAATTGAACTCCTCCTACTCTCACAAAAGTAGCTTGCTACTCACTGTTCAATCCCAGGCAAATTTCTTAATCCTATTGGATTTATTAATCCTATTGGCTGTTTCCCAATCACTAAAATGCTTTGAAATAATGAGGATTACCTTTACTAGTAAAAGGCTGTCAAGTGGCATTCATTATTACTTCTAAACAGTTTGCAATTATTAGATGAAACACATTAACATTTTAGTATTTTTCTCTCTTAATTTCCACTAAAATAGTCATCATTTGTAATTCAAACTGAGGTATAAAAAAGGGTAAAATTTAGATACCTGAAAATATAAACACAGAATCCATATAAACAACTAGACAAAAACCATTTAGAAGAATTGATCCTATTACAAGGAGGCACAATATGCCTGTAAAACTATGTTTAAAGCATCAGGAATCTCAATTGTCTATATTTCCACAGTGGCACCTGCTGATGGCTTACTAGCAAATGACATTTTCCCCTTTAAATGAGTCAAAAGGAAAAAAAAAATCTTTAAACTTGTATTTCAAAGGAAAGCAAAAGTGCAGCATCTGTGTAATGTCAACTGCATCTAAAATTAGATAAGAGAAACAATCTCTTGCAGAAGTACTAACAAAGCAATACGCTGTTATAGCAGGTTTATTATACAATCTGAATGTTTTGTAGAAAATGTTTCAAGTTTTGCTAGAAGGCCGCTTGGCTTCAGCACAAAGGTGGCATCTTTACTTTTGATTCAGGAATAGAGAAAAGAAAAAATAAGCCATGATATGTGATGCACTTGGCTTTTTCAAGATTGCTAAAAGTGTGCTAAAAGTATTTACTAAAAGTGCAAAGTATGTATACACACACATACAAATGCATTTATGGATAGACCTTCTGGAGAGTCAGCAGTTACTAACACAATAAACACTCTACAGATAGAATTCTTGAAAATAAATGCCATTAGTATAATTTTACTCTTAAATATCCTATCCCTGTGCATCAGATCTGAGAAAGCATTTATATTTAGAGATTTTAAGGTCTCTAGTGAACATGGAGACTAGAACAATACTACAGTTGCCTTCCAGTTTCTGATTACTTGTGGATATGAGACTGCATAGGGAAGTTGGATGATTCAGACTGAAAATATATTCATGTCAAATGCATAGAGTTCATCTGCTAACTGTTATCGATCTCTAGTCATTCAGTAAAGGAAGAAAGCAACTGCTTTATAAATTCTGAATATGAATTGTCAACACCCATAGATATAGCCACAACACCAAGAGTACTCAATCATTTCTCTTATTCACTGAAAAGGTGAAAATATGGAGTATTTTAAACAATAAAGAAAAAATAGCTTGTGCTAACACTTCATTTAAAAGTAACTAACTTTGTCTTATTTTGGATGGTGACTAGGTGGCTTCGTGTGTTGGCACCTCTAGATTTATTAAGCTTGAAACTACAACCAATATATAAAACTTGAAGATATGAAGAGACCACAGGTAAACATGCTAACTTTTACTCAGCTAGTATGTGTAATATTTACTCAGCTAGTATGAGTAAACCTCTGCAGGAACAGTGTTTTTTCCCCAATTTTGCAGCAAATACCAAAAGCTAGCCAATTATGAATGGGATACACTCTGAGATCAACAAACAAACAAACCATAAAAAATGCACCCTTAGTCACTCAAATAAGTGCTGAAAAAACTGTGCGTTAGTAAGTATATGTATGGTTAATCTATTAGTAAAGCAAAACAAAACAAAAAACACCTTTCAAAAGGACTGAAGATTAACAAATATTTCATTGAACACCAAGATCAAAATGATAAAACTTGAATGCCTTCTTATTTGTGTAGGTACAGATTTGCACTTTTAACTTACATCTACACTTAAAACTGGATAAAAGATTCAAATATCCATGAAGAAATGGCAATTCCTCTGTTTGAAATGGAATATTCAAACATGTTTAATATACTATGACAATATCTGTGTTTATACTAAATGCATGCAAGACATACTGAAAACACACAAAAAAGGTTAACCTTTCTGGAAAAATGGACTGGATCATTACAAATTGAATAGCTATACAAAATGATAAAAGATTTAATGTTGTGATGAGGACAAAAATAAAGTGCATTAGAATTAAAAGACTTGTGAAATTGAGGTGGAGTGAGAACTGGCTGGATGGCAAATTGCAGAGGGTGGTAATAAATGGAACCCAGTCGAGTGGGAGACCTGTGGCCAGTGGTGTTCCCCAGGGGTCAATACTGGGCCCAGTGCTGTTCAACTTGTTCATCAATGACCTGGATGGAGAACACTGAGTGCACCCTGAGCAAGTTTGCAGATGATATCAAGCTGGGTGGAGTGGCTGACACTCCGGAGGGCTGTGCTGCCATCCAGAGGGACCTGGACAGGCTGGAGAGTTGGGCAGACAGGAACCTCATGAGGTTCAACAAGGACAAGTGCAGAGTCCTGCACCTGGGGAGGAATAATCCCAGGCATTAGTACAGATTAGGGGTTGACCTGCTGGAAAGCAGCTCCACGGAGAGGCACCTGGGAGTCCTGGTTGACATCAAGTTAACCATGATTCAGCAGTGTGCCCTTGTGGCCAAGAAGGCCAGTGGGATCCTGGCCTGCATCAGGAGGAGTGTTGCCATCAGGTCAACGGAGGGGATCCTGTCCCTCTCCTCAGCTCTGGTGAGGCTGCACCTGGAATATTGGGTGCAGTTCTGGGCTCCCCAGTATAAGAAGGACATGGAGCTTCTCGAGAGGGTCCAGCAGAGGCAACCAAGATGATTAAGGGAATGGAACATCTCTAGTATGAGGAGGGACTGAGTGAGTTGGGCCTGTTTTCTCTGGAGAAGAGAAGGCTGAGAGGGGATATGATTAACATGTATAAGTACCTGACAGGTGAATGTAGGGAGGAAGGGGCCAAACTCTTTTCAGTGGTGGTCACGGACAGGACAAGAGGAAATGGGTATAAGTTGAAACATAGGAACTTCCATCTGCATGTGAAGATGAAATTTTTTCCTGTGAGGGTGACAGAGCCCTGGAACAGGCTGCCCACGGAGGTTGTGGAGCCTCCTTCTCTGGAGGTCTTCAAAACCTGCCTGGATGCCACCCTGTGCCACATGCTGTAGGTGTCCCTGCTTGAGCAAGAAGGTTGGACTAGATGATCTCTAGAGGTCCCTCCCAACCTTGAACATTCTGTGATTCTGTGATTTTATGAAATAACTTAGCAGTTCTAATAGGTTCTATACAAACTGGCAAGGCAAAATAAGTAATGAGCAAATTGTTTGGGTTTGTGTCCAACTCCATCTTGAACACTGCTGAAGTGAGTGATACAACAAGAATGTAAATTTTTCATTGTGCAAAACATTAACACCACTACATTGGGATCTCATTTTCTTCATTCTGAGACAGCAACAATCCTATACAGACCCTGGAACATGGTCCTTATAATTCAACACAGGCTATCATTAGACTATCATAAACAGATACAAGCTCTACATAAAAGCATGGCTCCACAACAAGTATAGAGAAAACTGGAAATGTTTTGTTGTATTTTCTCTACAATTACCCTTGTTGTTACTACCTTTGTAATACAGGAAATGGGGAGAAAGATGCAGGAAACTTGCAGAATGACAGAGATGAGGTCACGTACTGTGATCACATTTTTTTTCCTTTACTTTTAAAGTAAAAAAAAAAAGTTTTGAAGTTCAGTTATCTACAATACACATGCCTTCTCATTTTTCTCATCTCTCTTTATTCTATACAAAAATATACACTCTTTATTCCATGCAAAAATGATCAGCTCATTTCTCCTACCACACTGTCCAGCTCAAGATACTGCCAAATCCAAACTTAAATGCAGTTCAGTTCAGTGAAGCAGTGCAGTGCAGCAAGAGACTGACTGGCCTTCCATGTCACTTTTTTATAATACATATACATTGTGGAACATACTAATACCAGCTCATGATTCTTAATCACTTTCTCAGCCTTCTATTTGACAGGAAGATAAATAGAGGAAAGCACTGTGCAGCTAAAGTAAAATACAAAGATATTGATTTTACAGGTTGTAGCAGATTAAGTAACCTGTAAAAATTAAAAGATATCAGGGCGAAAAAAGACTTTAAGCTAACTGTTTCTATAAGAAGATTGATTGATTGATGCCTTTTGTTTTGCATGTTTATGGTACTCACCTTTTCATATACTTATTTTTGCTTCTAAAACAGAGGAAAAAGGCATTTGGGTATATTTGGAGATGCCTTTTGGGGGCTTGCTATTATTTTATCAGGAAAGAAGAAGACACTTCAAATAATGGAATGAAACTGTAATATTTGTACATGTCTTCAGATGCTTTTTCTCTCCTATCCAAGGTAGGAACTGTAACACATCACAAAAATGAAGAAAAGAAACAGGAGAGTATTTTAACCATTCAGATAATCTCTTTCAAAATGTTTTGGAATCCCTTGCTAGGCTTTGCAAATATCTGACATCTTGTAGCTTGCCTTTTTTGTTGTTGGCTGACAGCATCCAGTATGTGTATGTGAACTCTACTGTGAACTGCAAAAAAAAAGAACCCCCCAGGCAACTGCACACATTTTAAAGCAAACAAACAAAACATGCATTAACTCAAGCAGAAAAAGTGCTGTGGCAATGCAGTAGTGTCTAGGGATTAGGAGAATCTGGGCGCCCAATACCAAATGTGGAGATTTGGTCTATTAATATGCATTTTTTTCAGAAATAGCTAAACATGTAGAAGTAGAGTGTTCAGCAGGAGCTTAATGAAAAAACACAGTGTAACCTAGGTGTGAGTCACATGTTCTAAGGTCAATATGCAGGTGACGAATCTTTCACACAGGAAATTTTCCTGACTCTAAATAGTTGAACATAGGAGGTTGCCACCTGAGCTCTGCAAAAGAGAAAACAGAAAGAAGGGTGAGAACTCAAGCCCCATTGAAAGGAAATTCAATTGTGTATTCTTGAAAAAAAAAAATGCATGAAGATATTTCATACAGGAAAATGACAAAGACCTTACTTTGGAGACTTTAGCTGGAAAACAACAGCTTTTAAGCAGAGCTTGCAATGTGCTCCTTTCCTCTTTCCCCACTTAGCATTAATTCTGCAATGAAAAAGCACATAAAAAGTATACTTCCTGCAGCCTGCCTCACAATTTATTCAATGAGGAGATACTCACTTGAGTAGAATGGCATGAACCTTTTGCTGCTATTGTTCCTTAAAACTTTTGGCTCTCAAAATTTAGAATACATACAAAATTTATAATCCAGTGGGCTTTTCACCTAACAACAATGATAAAGTGTAAGTATATATGAGACTTCTTTAGGAGACGTTTTGTCTTTTGGGGGTTCAGACATGGAAGCATTTAGAGAACAGTATCTGAGAAAAACAGCAAGTCAAAAAGCTAAAAAAAAAAAAAAAAAAAAACTTTATTCCCCATAAAAATCACCACAGATAGTGATTCTCTTCCCTACCCTATGAGAAGCTTATCCATGAGAGGAAAAAAAGCTTACCATCAAAATAAACTTTGTTGGAATTACCATAAAGTGCTATCAGACAGAATGGATGCGCCAAATTTGAACAAGTCTGGGCACCATATATTTATGTATTGAATATGACTCCAGTAGCCTGAACAGGAGAAGGACTTTAAGAATAGTAAATGATAATCTGTGTTTTTATCTCCTGTCCTCCTACCCTAATGTTCTTGATGTTCTTTTTTGAAATATTGACCAATTAACGGTTCCTCATTGCATATATGACAAATGATATAATCTATAAACTGAAAATACAATTAAAGTCTCACAGAAAATCTTTTAAAAATCAAAGTGTAAATGTGTTAATTCTTATTGTAGCATTCTCTTTATACTGCAGAGATCTTAAATTAGAACATGCGCAGTTACATTAAATTCTGTTTTTATAGAGGCACAAGAAATTGAAGTGTATTTTTCCTTTGGTGTTCTAAAAAGTACCAAGGAACTAAGAGCTTGATTGTTTAAAACAATTTTAGGCATATACTTCTTAGTGGAAATTAAACAGAGGATTCCCCATTTAGACACATTAAAATATGGAGCAGAAATATCAGCAAAATTTATTTTTCCTCTCCACTCTTAATTAGACAGATGCAATATCTCCTCCTAAGTTTAATCTGATTAAATGGCTGATGATAGATATTAAGAAAGGATACAAAAAGACAGATGCATGGATTAGAAAGTTAGACATTGCATGGTGACATTGCCAGAAACCTTATGTCTCGCCTTACTGAACTTGCAATATTCATCAGAAATATCAGATTGATATGGCAGTTGGATGTTTTCATGTTCAAATACACCATGCTACAGGCAGTCCATGATATTTTGGGCATTTAGCTGTAGCTAAAAGAAAACTCTCACATCCTGTACAAAATGACACCAAACTTGTCACTCTCTAGGTTAACTATGACAGTAGATATTTAGCTACAAGAATTTTTCTGGCTTACCATCTGTCATCATGTTCTGTGCTTTCACTGGTACATAAAAGCTGATTAGCCCACATCAGCAAGTGCTGCTTTGAAGAACAAATTAAAATATACCAAAAGTTATGTAGTTCTTTAATTGCTTCTCTGGAATGTGTCCAAATTAAAATATGTTTGCACAGATAAAAATGATATAAGAAACCAACAAGGGAAACCAGCATGCCCTCTGTGCCATTTGCACAACGGCAGTACAGTATCGCTGTAAAAAGTTCAAGATCTGGTCTCTTTGGGATAAGATAATGCTATTTAGACTGAATAGAAAATGCTGTTTAGACTGAAAAGCATAGCTTTAATTATACCTCAATGTATTGTTAACTTTAAAAAAAAACATACATTAACTGCAAATGCACACATATGAACCCAACTTTCCTTTTTCCACTTATGTTTGAGTTAATGTCTCTAGCAGCTTTACATCTTTTTCAGGCAATCATCTACAAATGACTTTCAGCACATAAATAAAAAAGCAAGTTTGAGTAAAATTAGGGGGCTAAAATAATATGGTCAAAAGCACCTTCATATTGTAGGTTTCCTATGCTTAGGATTTTCTTATTGAATGGATTTCAAAACGTGTCTTCAGTTCATCTAGTTCAGATACTTAATTCAGTAGGAATTTTTGTATACTGTGATCCACTTTCCTTGTGGAATAATGTTTTCTATTGTCAAGTAGATCTGAAGATCCCAAGCCAAACATTTTTTTCTTTTTTTTTAAGGCATATAAGGACTATGTAAAATTCAAGCCACCATAAACACCCTTAAGTACCTAGCAAAACAATGTCTTAAATATTATGTGTATGTATATTTTCATATTGCAAGTACACAGGATTTGTATGGAGAGAGGAGCAGCTTGATAATAATATACATACAGTTAGATAATAATACATATACAGCTAATCTCTTATATTTTCATCCCTTTCATCTTTATCTGGCATACATGACTATTGTTCTCTTTTTTCCCCCAGCAACTTGAAGATATTAATAAAATTACAGTTGGGCCAGCATTTTTAGAAAGCAAGTTGTTGAAAATGCTTTCTCCTTTGTTTTACCATGCAAGAATACCAAATAAAGACTTAGTATTTTCTGATTTTGTTTTTCAATTAAATGTATAAATGTATTAAATGTGTAAAGATGCAAACAATAAGCATTAGCCTAAGTTTCATCATACTCAAAAATGCAAACAGAATTGATTTAATTTCAAGAAGGAAGGCAAAATTAGTCTATGCTAAAAGTAAAGCCCAACTTGAATATACTTTGCTTTTTTTTTCTTCCTCGCCTTTCTATCTTCAATAGGATGGTACCTTAGACACTTGCCATTCCAACACACCCAAAATTTATGTATATATGTTGTCACCTCTACAGCTAGCCTATGTACAACTTTATTTGTTCCATTTCATTTCTTACAGTCAAATCCTGGAAGAACTTCTTCCACTCATACCCACCAAAGTGAAATATTTTAAGAGGAGTGCTCTCAGAAGCACTCAGCTGCTGCTTGCAGACAGTGCAGGAAGCAATAACACATTTGGTCATCAACTGCAACATAATAAGCGTATGTTCCATGCACATATTAAGTATTTTACACCGACTATCAACAAAGTACTTGATTTAATGTAAAGATGGCTTTCTCAAGATGTTTTGGATGTTAAGATGGTTTTATAGTCCTTTAGAATATAAACTCTGATTAGATTCCAGGTCTCCCCTTTGATCAATATTTTGACAAGATTTTGACCTTACAAGCCATACTTGGGTAGAATATTCTATAAGTACAATTTAGGGTGTCAGGTACTCTTACTTTGTTAAGCACTCTAACGAATGTGGAATTAGCTCTACTTAATTCTGCATTAATTTATCCTTCCTTATTTTCTTTCTCTCTCTCTTTTTCATTATTATTTTTTTAATGTGTATGCTCCAAACCATGCAGCTGAGATAGGTGATATCAGCCAATTTCTTTCCATTCGGCCTATGCATTTGGGTCCTACAACGTGAGACTGCATGCAACATGCACAGGGTGTAAGGGTATCCAGCCTGTGTGCACAGGAAACAGATTTCTGACTGTGCTGCAGTGGTAATGATGTGGATGAGCACATGAAGTGTTGTATGCAGATATGACATTTCATTGGTTCATATCCAGTTTTTGAAGCATTCACAATAATGTATTTAGAATTTTAAAGAAAAAAAAAACTATGCACTGAAAAGGAGAAATACGATTCCCTTACTTGTTCTGTTGCAGATTACTGCTTGCCCAATTCATTACTAGCTGGGCTGCGAAAGATGCTTGTTTAGCACCATATGTTCAGGAAGACATAAGTCTTGAGATTAAAGTCTGCTGACTCCTCTTGGCCACTAGCTCATTAAAACAAAGCTTGTTTGTATGCATCATCAAGTGTTCTTGCCAGAAACTGTGCCAGTAGCATTCTGTGGTTCGACTGCCAGAAGCTCAAAATAAACAATTTCATTTCTCTCGCAAAAGACGAGGCTGCACAGCAGCTGCAGTTCTGGCTGCACATCTTACAAAGAGCAAGTTGCATCCCACACAGAGTCACAGCTCAAGTACTCAGGCATGCATTGTCAAGATGATTTTATAACTCCTATTTCAGCTCATCATTTTGGTATTCTGGGAGCTAAAAGACTTTAATTAATAAAACAAATGATTGCTAGCCTGGAAAACACTTTTGATATTTGATGGGATGAGATTGCCATATACTTTATGCCTTAGTACTGGTACTCTCAGTGTCTCCTTGTCTTCATTGAAGAACTCATGAAGGATGACCTGAACTACCCAAACAAAAGCCAAGCTAGGTAGAAAGTTAAGATATCTGCCATTTTCTAAACAGCTCACAGATAAGCCATTTTTTCATGCCTCTATCATGTCTCAGTCAAACTTCCACCATTCATGGGTGTGCTTTGTTTCAAAGTCAATACCTGTAACAGTTTGGTGAAACAGCATTCAGGCTAGGAAAAAGAAGTAGTAGTTTGCCAAAATGCTATTTACCAATGTTTCTGTCAAATAAGCCAAGTACAAAATGGAAGTCTGAATTTTCAGAGTAATGAGGACTGGAAGACTTTTCTTCCAGTCTTCAAAAAAAAAAAAAAAAAAAAAACTTCAATCTCTATAGCCACATTGTCTTTGATAGCTGTTCTGAAATTATCAGTTATTACCAGTTCAAATCATATAGAAGTGCAGTTACACTATAGAGAACATTTTAACCCACTTAATTTAATCTCATTTCATTTCTGCATTATTATCTTGCAACAAAAATTGACTCACACCATTATTGAGCATAACTTTTTCAAATAGGTTAGTCAAATAAAATTTCAACTGTGCAAACAGTGCAAACCACCCATTTCAACAGTGCCTGCAGCTAGGATGCAGGACTAGGATGCCTAAATGGAGCTCTACACAAGTATTCATTGATTATATTCAGAACAGCAAATGAAGGCTAGTGCACAACATATCCTGACCTCAAGTGCATTTCATCACTGAAAGTGGACACTTTCTCTCAGTAGGAAGCAAGATGAGGAGAAATAGCTGCCAGGGAAAGACTACATGGTAGCTAGATAAGTGGACTTGAAATGGCCAGACTCAGGCAACCACCCGCCTAAATCAGAGTAGTATTTCTTCTACTTGAGCAGATGACTGAAAGCCCAAATAAACTGAAATTACATGGATCATAAATACCTGTCATGACATGGAAGTAGCTTCACTTTCATGTGTAGAAATAGGTTCTGAGTAACAACAGATCTTCCTCATTCCATGCAGGGAAACCTTTTGGCAGAAGTATTATAGAAAAACAAATATACTATAAAAGTGATTAAAAGTAGGAAAAACATTTAAAATTATTCTCCTGAGATCTACATGAGTTAAACTTTTTCTGCAGAGGATGTCCAAATCAGAACATACACTAAGTCAGTAAATTCTGAGTTGGGTTGAAAGCAGGAACAGCAAGATAGAAAAAAAAAGTTATTACATGAAGGGAAGGAGGAAAAGAGATACATTTTTATTTTAAATGAAAAGTTTTTATCTTTTGGGGATGGGAGTCAACATTACTATGTCAATATTTGGCAACAGTTATCTTAACACAGGATTTTAGACACCGCCATTTTCATCCATCCTCAGCTTAGAAAGTACAGTATTGGTTTTAGTATAGGCCACTACATCAGAATGACAGTAGGGCGCACTGAACATTTGTGTGTGCAGGATTTTTTTCTTTGAATGAGAGTTTTAATACTACTTTTTCATATTTTATATTTTGAGCACAAAGAACAGTGGGCCACTCTACAACTTGCATAGATGAAAATGATACAGCTCAACTGACAGGACACTTCCCTGTGCGCTCTCACCATTCAAGTGTTGTGCTAGCAGTTGTGCTTCTGCCAACACTCTCAAGAAGAGCAGGGGGCTCATCTGGCGAGTACTGCTAATTGTGCTCTCCTTGAATCCAGGAACTTGGAGGGCATTTCTATTTTCTGAATTACACCTCCTCATTGGGGACCAACTTCAGAAATGAATTGGAGGCTTCAGAATGATATAAATGGGGCTTCTTCTTATTACCTAGGTTATTACCTAACCTATTAGCATATTACACTAATTCTAAAGTCCCTTTACACTCTCTTTGGATTTCTCCAGGCCATCTTATACTTTCACAACTAATTCACAAACATACCGACACATTACTTCCCATTCTTTAACTTGGTCCAGTGTGTTTGTGGGAAAAAGAATAAAAATGTGTTTAGTTCCTAAGCTGAAAAGCAGACGAGTGGGTCAAGAGAGGCAAAGAAACAAAGGAGAAGTAGGCAAATTATATAACTACATTATGCTTTGTCCACTTAAATTCGCACTTCCTTATTGTATGTGCAACTTAAGAATATAGTCTTCAAAACAGCATTAAAAATGGTTAACCAACTGAGCTAAAAGATAGCAACTGAATCTACAAAACAAGAGGAATCAGCTGACCTGCCTCTCTGATATTATTACATGTCATTATATTTCACCCTGATCTTGATTACCTCAGATGACCTTGATAAAGTCTTTGAATTTAACTTGATTCATTTTTTTAAAGTCATTTTTATTTTCTACTTAATATTACACTTTTCAAAGTGCTGTCTGCTATTTGGTAGCTCCTGAGTAAAAAAATAAATTAAATAAAAAGAAAAAAAAGGAAAATACCTACTGGGAGGGACTTAGCACACAGCTCAACTTGCAGAACACCTATAACTTACTGTAAAATTAAATGGGTATATGATGATCTGTGGAACTGTTTGTCATTGGTATAGAAAATCACTAAAAATTTCCAACGGTATCAAGGAAGGAAGTAGATTCAGAGAACTGAAATCTCCTGAGGATTACATGTCAATTTTGAGTCACAAAGATGTAGAAAGTATACAAAAAATTTTCACTGCATTCTTGCCTTGCCTTCCTCCTAATACTTTTATATATGTGCAAACTGTTTATCTATACATATCTACGAAAGAGTGTGTGTGTGTGTGTGTTGGTATAACAGTTCTGAACAAGAACCTGCATATGGACGGAAAAAAATAGAAAATTTGCCCTGAAATTTCATGTATACTAAAAATTAACAAATATTTACCCATTCCCGAGATTTTTCTCCTGAATTTCACATAGCTTTATTCTCTTCCAATTTAGAGGAGACTACTTTCTTAAAGTTTTCAATCAATTCATTTCAGCCAGAAAAAGAAACCAGTAATTGATAGAAAATGAACTATTAAGAAGGGAGTCATCCTGACAAAGTGTAAAGCATGTCCTTCTAATGTTTTTATTTTAAGAGGCTTTCAAGTGCATACCCCCACACGTCTCATTGCAAAAACAAGACACATGGTCAATTTGTCTAAGAATTACTTCTTTGAAACTGCTTAGTTATTGTATGGGTCTCTAATGAAACTCAACATTCTGTTCTTGTCTGAAAACATCTGTTCTTTGGATTGGAAAAAAATGAAACCTTTTATATATCTCTTAAAGAAAAAAGATTCTCTCCTGTTAAATTGCCATTCAATGTATTGTAACCGAAAGAGACTGTTGTTCATTAACGAATTTACGGACCTTACTAGGTTCATAAAGATGAAAAGAAATCCCCAAATTGTCTTATGCATATTTCCTGTTGCCCTTCACAAATAAAGTTATTTTGAGATGGTTCAAATGCTTCTTGATTATATCTGTGCTTGCAGCATTTTTACAGGGCACTTAGGAATTTCAAATGTTTCACAAGCATTAAAAATAAAATAAAATAAAATAAAATAAAATAAAATAAAATAAAATAAAATAGTCACACTTACCTTTCTGAATAAATTTGCTTCTGTCTTAATTTACCAATATTGAAGAATATCATTTATTACTATTACTATTTTAAGGAAAGGAAACCTGCAACAATTGACAGTTAACTTCCTTCAAAATATGTGATATGTGTTTCTGAATTAAAATCAAAGATCAGGAGGAAGCTCTTGGAACGTAGCAGAATTATTACTTTGAAGTGTATTTCCATTCTGATTTTGCTTTTTTTTCTGCAAAGATGTTTTGAAACTATAAAAACCAAAAGTTCAGTAGGAAGAAGAATCAGTCACTGTTCCTGACCTTTCTCATTAGTCATTCAGGAGAAGACATGTAGCCCATATATCACGGAACATTTCCTATGGTCACTGCTACATACAACTCAGAGGTTTTAGCTGTCCTGCTGTCCTTTTAGGCTGCTCTCTCTTTCTAGATGATAGCCACATCCAGCCCAATCATGCTACTCCCTTTAATCTCTTTATATAATGTCTAATATACATGGGCATAAATGGGAATATGGAGAGAGATGTGCCTTATGAATGGAAGATATCAATGAGCTGGCTGTCCCTCAGAAGCACCAGTTTGAGTTCTGCACAGTTTAAGCACAGAGGCTAAACCTGTCATGAAAGTCTATACTGATTAGCCATGCCATCAGCCTTTCAATGGAACAATCCTATATTATCATGTTGACAACTCATGGGGCATTTTATGGATGAAAAAAAAAAAAAAGATTCAAAATTCAAATTTTACCTGTGAAGTTTCCACTATACATTTTCCTTCAAACATCTTTATCTCTGCACTTAACTTTATGATAAAAGCCACCACTTCATGTGCACTCCAATTATTTGGTAAAGCGGGAGCTTTTTAATGGTCCAAAGAGGACTCTTGTTGACTTTCAATGCAAATTGGGCATTTTTATTATCTCCCACTAGCTCCATAAATCTCCTTCTTTGTTCTGTACTTTAAAGAAAATAGGGTTCCCCAGGCATTGGGGTTGTTAATGTAAATGTTCTCTTTTCTTGCCCTAGTAAGAGGTCATAGTTAATGTGGACTTTTTAAGAAACTTATTAAATATTCAGGCTGACTCACTAAAAGGAGCCAGTGGCAAAATAACCCTTCTGTTGCAAAAAAAATCCAGCTCTCAATATGTGTAAAAATGTTACATTAAGGTGATACTTTCTAAAATGCTAGAACTCTATTCTTCGCTACTCTTCTACCTTTCAAGACTGCTTCCACCCATCGGCATGGTAAGCACAAATTACATGCAGCCTCAGCACTTCACCTTCTAAGTAGGCAGAGGGACATGGATTTCTGCAGTGATTTGGCCTTTACCAAAACAAACAATTTATTCTGATTTGTTGTCAGGACAAAGCAACTCACAGCTGCAACATCTCTGATTTATGACATTGTAGAACTGATATGAAATATAATTTTTACTTCCAGCAAATCTTATTAAATTTAATGCTGATCAGTCTATGCCTTATCTATGTATTGTATTGTATTGTATATGTATATGTATATGTATATGTATATGTATATGTATATGTATATGTATATGTATTTTTTTAAACTATTCTTACATAATTAAAGAGTTAAAGTAATTAATTAAATAATTAAAGGTTCCTATGGACCAGCAATTAAACATTCAGTCATTTAGCATGTACTGAGAACTAGATGATTTTATGGTCTTACAACTCAACTGTTTCCCATAGCAAGAAGAGGGACAAGCACCTTCATGTCTTCAGATTACTATCTCTGGTGGTCTGTGCAATTTTACATCCACATAGTAGTCCTAGAAACAAAGTAATTAAGGCTGAGTGATCTAATGTGATGCAAAAAGTTAGCAAGTACTTCCTTCTTGATAAAACTTATTAATGCAATTGCAATACTAATAATGCCTGTAAATTTTGCAAATCTTATGGTACTTCTACACAGGTAATCACATTTTTTTTTAAGGAAATAAAAACAACTTGTTCTGATCTTTTGTGTAGTATAACACTTAAGTGGGAATTCAAATCTCTCAAACAGGACAGTCAGTGGCTGTCTGGATGCAAATTAGAGTCTTTGTTTTAAGGACCCTCAACTGGATAGGAAGAGACTCCTAGCAAATTCTTCTCCAGTTGGGTCACAGGGACTGCTCTAGTGAATGCATCATCTTTTTCTGTAGTATATGTTAAAATGATTTAATTTAATATGTTGAAATAATTTAATTTTCTTAAATCTGTGCAAAAGGCTGTCCCGTATGACCATTTCTGCATCTGCAGGAAGAGTTTCTACTTTCTATTTGGAAGTATTTAACTTATGTACACTTTAACCAACTCTGCAGCAGTAATTGCTTGAGGAAGTGTCTGGGGCAGCCAGATTCTCTACCCAGGATGTTAATAAATGCATTTTAGCATATAAACATTATCCGCTGCCCTATGCATATAGCAGGAGCTCTCTAGGGGAACATAGGAGACAGTATGAGATGTCCAGCTGAAGAGCTATACAACAATTAGTCACAGTACTGTCATGAAGCCAGCTATGAGTTTATTCAGTCACTTTGGCACATGTAAGACCACTACTTTGAATGAGTCCATCATTTTTACCTATGCAGAGATAAGTTAGGGAATACTTGGATAATCCAGTGAACTAATGTCCATACATTTTAGGCAGGAATAGTGCCATATACACCACAACCGTAGCTTTAATTTTCTCTGTGTTACAATTATAAAGTGCCTTGATCTTTCCACAACGACCAGATGTGGGAGCAACTGTTCATCTCTTACCTCTAAATATATAATGTTCCATATTCAGAAGTTTCATTCCTCTGATCATCCTGTCTACACTTAGATGAGATGAACTTGTACCTACATTTCTTTTTTCTTTGAATAGAAGCTTTGACTTTTAAGATCTAAGGTTTATAAGTTGCTGTAGCAAAATGAGGTCTATCCTTTCAATGTAACTTTGCTGAACAATTTGAGAATACTAGAAATCAAGCAACTTGTTTGCTCTGAAAATTTTCAGAAATTTCTCTCTTCTTTCCTGACACTTCACAGAATCACAGAATATTCAAGGTTGGAACGGACTTCTAGAGATCATCTTGTCCAACCTTCCCGCTCAAGCAGGCACACCTACAGCATGTGGCACAGGGTGGCATCCAGGCGGGTTTTGAAGGCCTCCAGAGAAGGAGACTCCACAACCTCCCTGGGCAGCCTGTTCCAAACCACTTCCACCTCTTCTACATTTACTGTTTTTGAGAGTGTGAGGCTAGAGGAATTGAGGTAAGAACCTCAAGTGTGAAGGCAGCGGATCACTAAAACTTACAAAAGGAGCAAGGAGGAATGCTTAGAAGTATTCCTATTAGGTTGACATTACACAGCTGTAGGCATTCAATAGCTTCTATGGAAGTGAGCAATATTTTTGGAAATTCAGGTCCGTTATACAGATACCAATGGAAAAAAGTATAAAAATGTGTCATTATGCATTTTGGTGTTTTTTTTTTGTTTGTTTGTTTTTTTTTTTTTGGTTTCATTTTAACCAGTGGCCTTATTGTTCTAATGTAGTTATTTTTCACACTCCATTATTATTTCAGTTTCTCTCCTTGCAGTTTATTTATTTTTCTTTTAATCACTGACATTGGAAGGCATTTCCCAGTTTATAGCTTGTATTTTACCAGCTATATCTTGCTTGTTTTGTATTTTGGAAGAGAATAGTTCTGGATAAGTGCACCAGATAAGCGCACACGATCAATTTAAAAGGACAGGAGTTGGTATAGAGCTGAATTCAGTGGAAGACAAAATTTTTAAGGTTTCCAAGAGAAAGCCTCACATTTTGTAAAAAAAAAAAGTGTTTTGACATTTGTGAGTTGTTTACAAGGTAATTTAGCATAAAATACAACAAGCCAAACAAATACAAAGACAAAAATTAATTTCTCATGAGAAATTGGTTTATTGCACATTTTGATGTCAATATAACAAATCAAAACACAGATCTACACATAGACATACATGAAACTCCAAATATATGTTTAAATTGATAATTGAAACTCTTTGCAGTGATACTCTGAATCTAAAACACCAACACTATAGTGGTTCAACAGAGTAAGTAATAAGTCATAATTTGTTTTATCCTCAGGGTAAAAGTTGGGAAGAAAGGGTGGCAGGCAACATGAGCTGGAGTCTAGTGCTATTAAAAAAATTCTAGCTTTTTCTAAAAGGAATGTATGAGGTAGGGGATGGGAATTCACAAGTCCAACTATTGACTTATTCTGTATTTTTAAACAATGTATGCTGAAGTTAATATCTACAATATAGTAGATGTCTGTTGGGGCCCACTCCAACGATGGCCATACAGTGCCTATTAGCAGGCAGGATGCCTTGTTAGTAGATAACTAACTTCAAGGCCGACAGTGTACTTGTTCCATCAGCGGATCAAAAACAAAGGCAGCTGTCCGGCTGCTGTGTGACCATGAAGCTGATTGGACAGTAGCTGTTGCACACTTGTTTTTAGGCATAAAAGGTATTGTATCTGGAACCTTATAGATAAACTTATAAGGGATTGGATGCCAGCCCCAGAGACAGTGGCAAGACAGAGGCGAGAGGAGAGTGTGTAAAATCATGATTGGTTCGGGGTGCGGCTTACAGCTTACTGTATAAAAGTGTGGTGGAATCTTCAATAAATGGAGCATTGACTTAGTCTCTATGAGACTGCGTCTTTGACTCTGGAAGTTCCCTTGCATCATCTGGTGACCCTGACATGACGTCCTCAGTCGAGCACAGAAAACGGGATGCTGATGGCTTGCTGACTTCCCGGCAGATAGATGCGGAACAGGTAAAAAGAGCCAAGTGGGAGCCAGCCAGAGGAGTCTGCGGCAGCAGAGGGCTGAAAAAGAATTGCTGACCGTGGTAGGAAGGGTTGCTACCTTTCCCCTGTCACCCGCTGCAAAGAAAAAGGGAGTTTGCAGCAGCAAAGAAACTATTAGGTATACTCACTATGCAACGGGAAACAGTTTCTGAGAAAACATTGGAGAAGCTCTTTTTGTGGGCACGAGATCAAGGTCTTTTTAGTACCACCCCTCTTGTGTTTGATAGCCTTGAATGGTGAAAGTTGGGGGACAAGTTGTGGGACTTAACAATATCTAAGAAAGAAAAAGGTCAGCGTTTGGTCCCACGTGGAGGACTGTGACTGACGTGTTGAGCAATATGAAGGCTGAATCTAGTGTCGCGGCCATGGCATTGCAAACGATTGCAGCTCCTGCAGCTGTGGCACCACCACAGAAGACAGGGGTGCTGGAGTCACTTTGTGGACCGGGCAAGGGGAAGCCGTTGGCCATTAGCGGTACTAAGGTGGCGAGCTCAGCTCAAGAGATAGCACAAAGAGCAGAAGTAGAGGCGAATCCGGAGCAAACGGAAGTTGCCTGGTCAGCCCCGCCGGCCGAACTAACACTTTCTGCGGAAGGGAAGCCGGCCCGCAGGAGAAAGGCGGAGTCGGTGGGAGGGTCCAGTTGCCGCCCCCGGAGGACTTTGCACGTCCCCTTTGAGAAGGCGGTGCAAACGATTAAGGCGGAGGAGGCACCGCTCCCGGAAGGGGAGTCATCGGAGGATGAGTCATCTAGCGGTGTAACCGGGCTGAATGAATGGCTGACACCCTTGCCGAACTTAACACAGGCGTTGAGTGACCTTGAGAGCAGAATAAGCGACAAGTTGTCAATGTTAGGAGAACGGCTGAAGAGACCTTTAGAACAACCTGGGACTAACAGTAACCTGGTGTCATCACTCCAATGTCTTTAAATTTTCAGTATTTACTGAATCCAGGAACATCTTCAAATTAAGAAAATTAAGAGATCCAGAAATCTTTATCTAGAATATATAATAATAGTAAAGACACTCAACCAAGTGATAAGGTGTAAGGTTTGAATGCCTACTTCAATGTCAAACAGAAGAGAATGGGGACTTGTGTACCTTTCTATCAATCTACAAATCAGATATACTAAGCTCGTCTTCATCAATCACTGTAATTCTTAAAATGATAGAAAAGCAATATTGTATTTAATATACCTAATTTACCTATTTAGTGATGATTACTGAAAACATTAATACTAGTAGGTACAAGCTTTTTTAGATATGTATGTATAGAATTAGCTAGGTCTTGGATGCTTTCAAGACAGTAATAAGGCAATTTCTCTCTTTGCTTTTGTCTTACAGACAATTTCTCAAATGTGCAGGCATAACCACACAAAACAGCATAATATTAAAAAAAAAAAAAAACTGCATCAGTAAATTCACTTTTTTTTTGCCCCGGTTTCAGCAGGAATATTCAGCAAACATAACAGTTGCATGATGTGCAGAATAAAAAGCACACATGGATACAAATCACTTCCAGCTAACTTTTTACGATATGGCTCTAAATTGTGTTTGTGCCTGAATTTGTAACTAGCACACTAAACAGATGGAGTTAGCTGAAATACTGAAGTGCCTATAAAGTGACTTGTGCTACCTAGTGCTTATTTTCTAGAATAGATTTTGCTCATCTGAACTTTGCTGACATGGAAAATGTCCCTCTTGACTAGAGGAGAAATCTAAAGAAAGGACTGTGTTATAGTCCCTGTCTCAAGTGGCAAGTCCGTGGAAGCAACTGTTTTATCAATCAGCTTCAAATGACATACTGTTTGATAGCCTTACTGACATGTACTCAAAAGCAAACCAAATTTAACTGTTTCCTGGGAAGGCTCAGAAATGTTTGACAGCTGTGGATGTTCTCACAACAAGAATTGAAATATCAGTGCTTTTTGTTCTGTTTCTCAGCAACAACTACAAACACCTTCTAATGTCTCTGGACAATATCTCAAAGAAGCAGCTAAAGCAGTAAGTGCAGAGACACTCATACCCACCGTGCCAGATGCTCATGGTCGTGTTGTTACTATAATCAATGGTGTGAACATGACATACCCATCACTGTATGTCCAGGTGAAAGCGGAAAAGTGACATAGATGGTCTGGGCTCTTTTCTTGGCTACAGCACTGAGGGATTCATTTGTTGTCAGCATGCAACATTTCAGTTTTCCCACCTGAGAAATGGAGATAATAAATTATACTTTGCACAAGTAGGAGAGTTAACACATAGTTTACTAGCATATGAACTCTTTACATCCTTTGATGGAATATGCTGAAGAAAACAGTAAAATGAGCATTGGTCCCCAGGGAACAGGTAGATTATCAGCAGCAAAATGAGTGATTTTCTCATCTTCTACCACCTTTAAGCCTGGGGTAAGCTGAGAGTAATTAAATTTATCCCACAAGCAGCTTTTAGTGGTTGCATTTTATTTTCAAATGCTTGAAGTCCGTTAGATAAAATTTCCTATGTCACTTGCGAGCAAAACTGCCCAGATTGAGGGCTGAGCAATGCACTTGTCTCTCACTTTAAAAAGAACTAGAATTCAGACTTTGAAAAGTTTTTAGGTTACTAATTTACAACAAGAGAGGGGTTACAGTCTGAGTACAGCAGGCATAGTCCGCTGATTTGAATCCAGCATCAGTGGGCAAGTCCACTTGAAGTGCAGTCCTGTATTCTCTGATGGAAGAACTTACCCTAAAAACATACAACAATATATTTCAAATTATCATAACTGCCCATAAAAATGGGCAGATAGGTGTGATAGTTGAAGTTGGACCTCTAAGAGGTCCATGAATCATTTAATGAGGATTTAGCTTAAGGGATCATCAGACAAATAATCAATTGTGTGAGCATGCTACATGACCCTCTTTTTTTACCCTCTATATTCTCATCAAAAGAGATGCATGCATGCATGCAAAAAAGCGCAAACAAACAAAAAAAGCCTAAATCTCAGCAGTTTCTAAGCTACATACTTCCCTTAAAATGAGTAGAAACCCTAGTAAAATGGCTGCAATAAGTAGAACAGCTTTATCTACATCACGGATTTTGTCTTTAAAGAAAAAAACACTGAAGGTTCTAATTCCATTTGAGGCAGTGGCAAGTAGTGGACAGACTTTAGGAGTGCTAAACTTCAGCCCAGAGGCCTTCTATCCTGTATACAACTATGTCAAAAACACGTTAAAGCAAGCATGCTTTAATGGAGTGTCTGAAAAGGAAGGGCAGTTTGTAAAAACTAAGTTTTAAGTGATTTGTGGTTACATAGTTTACTGGTTGCAAAGCACTAGGTCAATTTTAATCTCACTGGCCACTAAACAGTGGGAGGGAAAGAGGAATGTAGAGGGGAAGGAAGAGAGGCATGAAGGGAGAATCAAATCTTTTTTGTAGGTTTGAAGCAGATACATAAAAAAAGGAAAGTTCTCTAGTAGAAAGTAAGAGCAATTAGCACATTGTAAAGAAAAAATGTTTTTCTAAGAAAAAATCATAACAGATGGCAAACTGCGTGCTATAGTTTGTTCAAAAGTAATAAAAAGAAAGTATAATGAAATAGACAGCATAAAACAAGAAACAAAACAACTCCTATTAGCAAAAAAAGGATAATTAGGATACTTAAGGTGCGGGAAAATATAAAGTGAGTAGAATGATTAAGTTTATTGAAAATAAATCCAATTATAAAAGAGTCCTCTGCAGCAATTATAAAAGAGCCCAATCAAGTCTGTCTCAGCAGGGAAACTCCAATATACTGTAAGTATTTTATATGCATCAGTATTCTATGCAAAATTAATTGCTAAGCACATTTCTTTCACATGGAATACAAGACAGATTAGATAAAAATGCTTAAAATATATTTTGCCACTTAGATTGAAAAGTTTTTGTTCCAAGGCACAATAAGTGATGCAGACTAAATGTATCTTTAGTTGGCCAACTTTGTTACTTCACTGGAATATATTAAGATTTGGCCAATGGTTTCAGCATGCACAAAGTTACTTCACACTTCATGGACTAGATGATGGGTTACTCTACAAGTACTTGAAATTTGACAGGGATAGTTACATGCTAAAGAAAGCACTCTGCAACTACAAGAATCAAATACAAAAGAAAAGAAAAAACATATATGAGTAAAAGATTGCACCATAGATTATTAGAAATCTTATATAAAAATCCAAATGCGAATGGCACCAAATCACACTTTTCATTCTATTACCACCAAGGGATGAGAAATGCAATTTCCCTGTGAACAGGCTGTTTTAAGTTTTTGTCCTCAAGTCTCCTCACACCTATGGTTCATGCTGATGTGTCAGTCAAAGTCAATGACAGCAACAGCACTGATGCATGAAGTCCATTAATTTGGAATGGCAGTTATTAGGACCTTTGCATCCCTCCGCAGGGACCAAGGACTTGGGGAGTACAAGCAGCCGTTCTCAGCTGGGCCTCTGAGCAGGCATTGCACAGACAGGCAGCTAGGAGTTTCCATCATCTCCAGGCTGACCTGGGAGATTGATTTAGAGAGAACATAACTAACTTGCGTGCTCTAGTCTGGACCTCTGTAGGCAACTTTTCCAGGGATCTTGGGCTCAAGTACCATATCAAGGAGTGACTTAGCCTTTTATATATATTTGAAAACCACTATGCATTTGTCCCCAAATCATTGGCTCTGGCCTATACATGTGTCAGTTTGGGGCTTAGTTTTTGATGTATTTTTATTACTGAGTTGTAATTTTAAAGGAAGTAAGATATAAAAAAGATGAAAGGGTCACACAGAGTAAATTAAGAATATTTATTGTATTCTCAGACTATCCAATGAAACTATCTATACTTACAGAGAGCATAAAAAAGAAATATTAAGAGTTCCCTCTTAAGAAATATTTTTATTGCTAGTAATTTTTGCATAAATGGGACTAGAATGGCACAAACAGGTTTTAATTTGAATCTCTTTACATATATTTTTAACAGTGTGTCATAATATAAGCATTAAGAAAGTGAAAAGTTTTCCTTCTTGATTGAAATCTGTGGGCCTTCCCTTCCTCCCAGGCTATATTTAAGAACTTGACATGTTAGTTAAGAACATGTTCAAAATAAGTTCTTGATGAAATGAAAGAGAGACACCAGCTGCCTTCAAAATACAGGAAAAACAGAATAAAGGGGGAAAAAGAGATTTTAAAGCACTTCAGAACGACAGTATTACTGAAGAAATGGTAGAGACACTCACACAACTGTGGAACTAGCCTCTGAGATCTCTGATTTAACCCAGTTGGGTCTAACTATTACACACTGAACTACAACCACTATGCAGACCAATCTAGCAAAAACAAGGTCTTTTAGCAACTAGCAAAAACAGGGAACACACCAAGCCAAGAGTAATGAATAAATGGCATCACCTGAGCTAGGTGCAAGCTCCAGCTTCTTTTAGAGAACCCTCAGAAAATAGACATGTAAGGAATCACCTACATCTGTAGTATATTGTAGTGTATAAATATAGCAGGGTAGTGAACACGTGCTTTCGCTACTCTGTTCCAACTGTCAGTGGCTTTAAAAACACCACTGGGGACATGAGATCCATTCTATTAAAAATGACTCATTGGTAGTAAGTAGACCTGCTTTTGGTGAGGTGGTCTTGGCGATTCAATAGCTGGTATTAATGAAAAAGTCCTCTGATAATTCCCATCTCTTACAATTGTCAAGAACAAGAGTTTGAGTTTTCATCACAAGTTCGTAACCTAGGCAGTCAGAGACATTTTTGACAGCTGATAAGTATTAAAGTTCTAATTTTCACTACAATTACTGTATCTGTTATATGGATATTTGGCATTCACAGGAGTAATGATTTAAACAACTTCTCATGGATATCATTAAAACTTGCATTACTATGCAGAGATCTTCATTTGATTGACACTACTAAAAAGTGTGTTACCCAGCAGCAGTTACTCTGTGCTGTATCTACATCAAACAACATTTTTAATTGCTCATTAACTACAAATGGTGAAAGAAAGACAGGAAGTTTGATCAGGAAATGCAGTTAAAGAGATTTGTCTGCATTGGCAAACAGCACTAGATAACAACATAATAGCTACGTCACCATATAGAAGGTGTCAGGCATCAAACCAAGGCAGGGAACTGGTATCCATTCATATATTTTTCAATTTCTTTTTTTTTTTCAGTTCTATACTGAAGTTCAGTACTCTTAATCTTTGGAATTTCAAATTTCAAAAAATAGAATTTAAAAAAATTAAAAATATTAAAGAAACAATAACAAAAAGCAGCAACTTGTTCCAGTACTGAATATACAGAACAATTAGTGTCAAGAGGTTTCAAGGCAAAAACCAGGAATTTATATCTGTGAGTCATAGTCATTATTATAATCTCAGTAGGTTAATTAGACTGCAATTTTGGTTGTTTTTTTGTATGCTGTTAAAACTGCATAGAAGCTTTCAGGATGTGCTGCTCAGAAAATAAAGTCAGCAGGATAAAAAGCAAAGCAAAAACTTCTTTTCTGAGGATTTGAGTTGTTACAGACAATCTGTAATACTCAGCAATACTTTGTTTTTTTTTAACTATGTTTCCTGAGAATCAAAACCTATGTTTTTTGAGGATTCAGTTCAAGGCCTGCAAGTATAAATGCTGAGGTTCTTGGAGAGCTGATAAGAGAAGAACAGGAGAACAACATTCATTATTACAGAAATTGTTTTATAATAGGATTCTGCTCACATATCTCTAGTTAGTATCAGAGAAAACTCCTTCCTGATACAAATCCATTTTCTACATGAGTAAGGACTCTGGCACCCAGGATCTTTCCCAGCTTGAATGTTGTAGCTTCCCACATCATGTTTTGTATTCACTGTATATTTAGTGATGGTCTGGTAACTGGTGGTCTAGAATGAAGCATATGCTTCTAAAATACTGACCTCACTTCACTTTGGCAAAGGCTCTGGAGCCTGGGATTGCTTCATGACCACTAGGGCCACTGCCTGTAATGACCTTGTGCCAAAGGTTTCAAGTATTTGGGGGCCAAGGAAACAGACTTGGAGGGTAGTCTGGGCACAAGAGAAGAACTCTGTGATGAAAGAACTAAATAAATTAATGAAGAGGCCATGCTATTTTCATTTACCTTCTCCTCTGATTAACCCTGCTATTACATCTGAACTGAAGAGAAATTTGTGGTTTAAAAACATTTTTTTCTTGTTTATATAATATTTCCTCTTGTTTTCTACATATATACAGAATTTTAAATACTGACCTAATTCTTCCCTCATAACAAAGAGTGATAAAATGTCCGTTTTCTCATACACAAATAGTAGGATCTTTGGGAACTCTCATCATAATTCTTCATGTATATTTTACAGCATTGTTGCACATACCTTGCACAAATATGGCAGGGAAATATAATGGTCCACACAATGTATACAAACAAAATATTTTCTTGTAGAACTACCTGAATTTAGGAGCAGACTATCCTGTTTTATATTTTTACTTTAAGATAGCTTTGTTTTGGAAACGAGTAAAAACAATCATCTCTCTGTCTACACACACGAAAGCACTGTAACTGCAGAAGCATACCATAAACACTGCACAAGTAGGTGGCTTTCTTGGTCCCATCTCTATAACACTCAGAGAATTTGGTGATAATAATGAAAGACAAGGTAAGATGTCCATTGGTCTATTACATAAATGTGGCCTTACTAAAGGCTATACACAAACAAACAAACGAATGAAACCTTCTAAAGAGAAATTTAGTTTGCTTAAAAGTAAAATTCAATAAAAACAAATAAGAGCATGTCAGGTTTTTCAGGGCAATCCTAATAGGCAACCTCCTGTTTTAAGGAATCACCTCCGAATTGGTTCCATTTACCAGGTCATTTTTTCAGTATGTAAACAAACACAAATCAGGAGTTAATTTTCTTCTGTTACCTGAAAATTACTACAAAGTTCTTTGATGGATATTCTCAGAAATTTAAGACAACATCCTTTATTCATGTTGATAGCCCTTGCAATATGCCTGCAATGCCACTCTGAAAGACACTTGGTCTAAACAGGAAGTATTCATTTTCATTGATTCTTTTTAATCCACAAGGTTCAAAGCAGAATTTTATTTTATGCTCTAGAGATATTATGCAAGATTTTCAAAAATAACATATATTATATTTTGGTATTCTCCAACTTCAAAACCAAAAAAAAAATGCTTTAATGGGAAAATAGTACAGGCTACTGTTTTCCTAATAATGTTTACTTGGTAATTTTGTAAAATTAGCATAGATACATAGCAAAATAGCTTGCAGAAAGAAAATATTTTAGATCTGGAAATAATGTAATACAAAGTATTTTTCTCATTAATAGTATTCTTTGGTAAATTCTTATAATTTCAGTAAATACAATATGCTCTCTCATACTTTCCATTGCTCTTCCTAGGGAGAAACTAAGAAAAAAGAAAATTTCCAAAACACATTATTGCAAGTAGGCTGATCCAATTCTTTTGTGTTCCTGACATTATTTACATAAATGATATGATAAAAAATGACTATTAAATTTAATCAGAGAATTTGTTTAAGAATTAAAACTACTAGAAAATTAAGAAAGTTAATTGTATGTGGAGCTAATGGCAGTAGCTTTGGCCTACTGTTAACTAATATAACAAGGTATAAAATACACTATAAAATTATTATTAGAGGCATGACTTTAAAAACCTTTAAGGTGTATCTAGATTTAAAGAACTGAGAAGAAACAATCCTGATATTGCTCTAGCTTTCATAAAGGGACAAAAGGGAGAGGTTTCTTCACTGCCAAGGTAATAAAATCACATATACTACATAATAAACATATACTTACTGAGTAACATACTCAGTTTAAAAGAATGTTAAGTCCTGGGCAGAGTATTAAAAAAAAAAAAGAACAGTTATAACACTGAAGTAACAGTTTCTCATCTAAATGTAACAAGTAATTTTTGGATTAAAAGAGTATTCAATCTACAACTTTATTACATGAAAGAAGAAAATAAGCATAACTGTTACCAGTTCATCTTAGCAAATGACAGGCTATCATAGTGATAAAGGCAGATGGATAAAATGGACAGATGGATAAAATATTCATCCACGGGTGTGTGTATATATATATATATATATATATTATATATATATCTCTCCATCCACAGATATGTATAAAAATATATATACACAGACATACATACATGTGTATATATATGTATATAACTTCTTATTTAAGTATCAGATATGTACAATAAAAGTGAAAATGAATCCGATTATTGATAGCACTGCTGTGTATGCACTTGTATTATACCTATAATTAAAAAAAATGCAGATCCTTTTTCCAAAGTTATTCTGGCATTGCATATCATCCAAACTGCATCTTGCCTCATAAAATAAACATGGAGCAATTAAAGAAATAAGAAATGTGAACCAATTCTCCTTAGAGATGTGTAACGTCTGATTAAATTTTATGATACATTCTTCGATTAGGGGACAATAAAATAATTAAATAAAAAAAGCCACAAGTTCCCATCTAAACTTTACATTAAGATATAGAAATACCAATAGGGTTACTTGGATATTTTTTGAAGGAGGTAACAAATAACTTGAGTTTCTATATACCTGGTGAATTTCTTACCCTCCTCTTTGAAGAAAGACAATACCGATAATTGGCCACTACAATATGAATTTCTTTTTGGCAGAGCTTCCCTACTAGGTGACTCAATCTAGTGACATCTACCTAACTAGAAGGTTGGACCATACGAACTCTAAAGGACCCTTCCAAACACTATTTCTATGATATTATGAAAATGTGCAATGACAATGTTCTTATCTTATGCAGACAGATGAAAAACACAGGGATACCTCAGCAGAACATAATCTTCTTTCAGTAGCAAGTGGAAGGCAGTTCTTCTGAACAAAAAAAAAACATTATTAATCAATTCACAGCTGCTAAAATGCTGTAGTTTTCAGTGAAGCTCTACCATAAAAACAATAATAAGACTGTAGTTCAGTATTGCTGGGAAAAGCCCTAACCTGTGACCTACAGGAAATAAGAGAATTTCTCACTTTTATCGCAGACCTTATGTCTATTTTCAGCATACCTTAGGTCATGCCTCTTTGGTGAAAGACAACTCAACAAATCAACTGATTTAATATGAACAGTGCAACAGTGCATATTCTTTTTTTTTGTTTTGTTTTTTGTTTTTTGTTTAGTAGATCCTTTTACATCAAGATTCTCATCCTACAATTCATTCAACCTTTATAATAGCTACAATAGCAACTTTTTGAAGTTAGCTATTTTATCCTTTATGGAATCCAGCAATCAAACTACAGAAAAGGCAAAAAAAAATGATAAACATTTTAACTGGCAGCCTGTGCCATTTAGGCTATCTCTGGTACTAGTATTTACTCTCCTAAGAGAGAACTGTTACTTTCCTAGACAGAGTCCGTAAAGATGTTAATGATGAGTAAATTTATTTTGTTTACACTTGTATCATAATGCTAGGCGTTACAATAGTGCTAAAAGACTGAACCAGAATAAGAAACTATGATAGTGTGCATCTTTTCAATTGGTTCTGGATTTTACTATTCTAGATCTTGAAATATGTATGTGATAACTTCAACCAACATAAACATAAATATCTTTACATCTTTTTGTTCTATCATAAGAAGATGTAAAAAAACCTGATAGGTTTCCACTTACTTCATAAGTTTGAAGGAAACATCAAGATCATCACTTTAAACTACAAATGTCTAGATGTTGTCTAGAGATTTTACTAAACCACATGACACAATTAGGTTTTATTAAACCATATGGCACAATTGGGATAGGAAAAGGTTTATTTTCCTTTTTTTTTTTTTTTTTTTAAAAAAAAAAGGTTTGCAAATGAAACTATTTTCTCTTTGCTGCATCAAAAATTTTTTTTCTCTTTCTATAATGCATCCTGTTCCTCATTATTGACATTGATATACTTATCATGTACATACTGATTTCCAGCATTATATTGTATGCCAAGTGTGTAGCATTAAATTGCATTTTAAAGAGACATTAGAATCCAGGTAAAGATTACATATCTTGGCTCTTGAAATTTTCAATTGCTTGTAAATCCCTGAAAATCAATGATTTTCAAGGTCATAAATTACACTTAACTTTCATTTCCGTCAAGCTGGATGGTATCAAGGAAATGCCTTTAACCTGTGATCATTAAATGACATAATGCTTCTCTGTGATCCTTCCAGTAGATAATACTGATACACTGTTTTCTGCTATAGCACACACTGTCCATCTTGTATAGATATAGGATTCCTGCTACTGCAGGCATTACCAGGAGATTCTGTTATAAAACTCAATGTAACTGAGTAGACCTCCAGCACTTCTGTAAATTTCCTACAATATTTAAAAAGTAAAACTTGAAGTCTTAAACTAATTCATCTTAGATAGATATATTTTTTTTTAATCTGAAATACTTTAACACTTCAGAAATTTCAGAAGTGAAAAATTGAAGCACCTCACTGGGGATAAAATCCTGTTAAGTTTGACAAGGGAAAATGTATTACGCAGTATGTACCTCAAGTCTACACTCATCACAAACCAACCAATATCTAGGAAGCTGAAAGTACTGGCAGTGGAACACTGTACCGATAGAGAAAAAGGTTTGAAGGACAATAGCCATGAGAACGCATCTTGGACAACTGAAATGCCAAAAATACACTACTTAGGTCATAAAAACTTCAGGAACTTCCCACAGCTTTGTACCACTTTGATATACGTTTCTATCTCACTTCTCTATGTTTTGATAAAGCAAATCAAATCTTTCATCTTGGTTAAATCCTCAATTCCACTCTTAAACAACAGAACAAATAGCAATGATTGTTCCTTTGAAAGCAATGGGTTTATTTTAAAACACTCTGCAAAGAATAGTCAAACCTCATTTTGCTGGGACTGCCAACAGAACACAGATCTAAGTCCCTCTTTCCTTATAATCTAAATATAAAACACACATAGATATCAGCTACAGATAGATGAGGGACTGTCATATCACTCAGATCATATTAGCCATCATAACAGCAAACAACAACCTTTACAGAATAATCATTATTCACTGCTGGCTTAGCATCTTGGGCTGCCTGTTGAGGCATCCTGCCACTTCCTTTTCCTTAAATGGAGCTCTGTGCTAATACTGCAGCTCAATAGAATTTATGAAGTTCAATTTGCCCTTAAACCCAAGTTGAACATTAGCATTTTGTAACCTTACAAACTTATATTTTCCAATATGAAGTGAAGCCAAAGTAGGTTCAAGGGATGTGGAAAACCAGCTCATAAAATGTTAATTATTGCATCTATAAAAATGTTAATTAACTTCAGTCTAAAATGCCAACAGAAATAAGAGTGCCTTTGTTGTGAACGTGGAAGAACTGGTGGGGTGCATGCCTGGCACAGCAAAAGGAGTATTTTACCAACCAGAAAAATACAGTAGGTTTTTACAAGTTACAAAAATCAACTATGCATTTTGTCACTTAAGAGCATGTGTGTAAAAAGGGTATACCTCTCAGTGCTGTGAAAGCAGCCTTTTCTAACACCTTGAACAAGCTGCTTGCCAGAGGCACTGCAGTGATTGTACACACTATGGAAACGTTTTTCAAGTCTGAAGCTCTTAATTTCAGAGGAGACTTTCCAGCAGCCACCGAACAAGCTGAAACAGGTGTATCACTCCTGTTCGTTAGCTCAAGATTGCTCAGTTAGCTGCCTTTTCCTTGGGTTTCTTTTTTTTCCACTTAATATTGTCATGTTTAGAATGGTGCCATGTTCCACTCGATACCAAGACACTGCAGTGATTGGTCCCTCATAGTCCTTTAACCTATTTATTACATTACAGCATGAAAGCCAACAACATAGCAAGATGCATAAGTGATTACTTGGACTCAGCTCTGTCAGCAGCAGACAAGGAGCCTGACAAACTTCATCACAACCTCACCATGAATTTCAGATCCTGCACCTACATACCAGTTCCTGCACCTCCAGGGAGTTCAAATGAGGGTAGAAATAGACGATAAGAAAAAGAAATATTTCCTAGTGACTGAGCATATGATTTTTTTTTTTCTTTAAGAAAATGGGGAAAGAATAGAATCATGTATAAAGGAAGTTTAGCACTTCCTTAAGCACTGAAAAAAGAGCTTGCAAAGTTATTGAGATTTTCAGCATAGTCCAGTGAAATGTATGTACACACAGTTACTTTAGAGAAGGAATAGCTCCACTCATTATAACATGGATGAAAACATGGTAACAATGACAAAAATCTAACTCATATCATTTAAATAAAAAAGCTTATGATGTTCAGATAACAGCCCTGTGAAATGTTTTAACCTTCAAAAAATGTTGTTTCAAGCAGAGTTCTCACAAGGGAATTCTAAACCTTAAGGTGATTACAAAAACACCTCTTCCTCAATCAAAAGAGATAGAAGATCATTTTTATGAAGTGACTCAAAATTTTATTAATCTTCCTCTTGCTCTTTACCCTTTTCTATCTCATTCTAACTTCTTTAAAAATGACAGCTTTGTAAAATAGTTTTGGTAATTTAAACCAGTTAAACCCTTAGAGAAACCCTTTGAACTCCTTAGAAATCTCAAGAGAAAGGAAAAAGGAAAAAGGAAAAAGGAAAAAGGAAAAAGGAAAAAGGAAAAAGGAAAAAGGAAAAAGGAAAAAGGAAAAAGGAAAAAGGAAAAAGNAAAGGAAAAAGGAAAAAGGAAAAAGGAAAAAGGAAAAAGGAAAAAGGAAAAAGGAAAAAGGAAAAAGGAAAAAGGAAAAAGGAAAAAGGAAAAAGGAAAAGAAAGAAAATCTCAACATGTGGATATTATCTTCATCCTCTTCATAACAGCACCAGACAGCAGTATTTGACAACCTGAATACGCCACTGAGGAAAAGGACATAAATTGATAGAAAATGTGTTATATGTTCTAGCTAAAAAACACGTATATTGATTCCCACTTTGTCATGGTCATGTCAGTAAAGCAGGTGGAAGTGGTTTTATCTCAAGCATGTATCACACCTTTCAGTTTAAAACATAAAACTGCTTACTGGTTTAATGATTGGCAATGATATGATTGCCCCCAAATTTCTACCAGCTGGACTTACACACAATAATAATATGTTAAGTCTTCTCAGTACAGGGAATAGAGCTCCAAACAGCCAAGAGAAGTTTCTCTTGCCAAAACACATTTAAGTTCCTGCTTGTGGCAGACTGAAAACACAGATAGAAAATCTCACTTTCTGCTTGTCAATCTGTGTTTCACTTGAAATAAGTAATACTTAAAAGAAGAAAAACGAGAAAAAAAAGTTTTTAGTGTTTATCTTTGGTTTCCAGGTTTGAATTCAGATTCCTATTTCTGTTATATAGGTTAAAAACTGTTCAGATGTTCTTTCCCTTCCTGCTGAAGCACTTTGCAGTTTGAAACAAGTACGTCTCCTTATTTTCTGTCCTACATAGAGCATTTGACAGTAATCGTGAAAACCTTAATCCTGAATAGATAAGCCTCATTTAAATAGCTATATACATTCTATACAGAACACTAAGTGGACACAGTGCTAAGGAAGTGAATTTACGATAGGACATTCCTTTCCCACAGGACTTTAAAGTCTTCTATAATGAAGTCAGAACAAACAAAGGAAAAAGGTCTGCATACAGAGCTTAGAGTGACTTTTGCATAGGAATGTTTCAAAGAGTAGAGAAGATTCTGCTACTCCCTTCTAAACCAGGCTGGAGAAAAGACCACCAGCACACTCTATGCTACTAGAGTTACTAGATTGCATATGAAGGAAAGAAAGAGATGTGAGGAGAGATATAAATAGAGAGCAAAGACAGCAGTACAGCTCTCCAAGGAGAGATAAGAACCCAGCAAAGATCCGTATGGTTTGAGAAGCAGCAGCTTCACAGAAGATAAAAAGAAAATAGAAAATATTATGGGAAGAAAGGGCAGGCCAAAAGGAATAGCATGCAGAACATCAATTTATGATTCTGGATGAAAGGATGAAACCTAAAGGTTATTCTGCCTAATGGAATAACATCAAACTTCTAATATCAGTAATTTCTTTCCATGTAAATGATCTCTTTTAAGAGAATAATCATTGTTAGGTACATTACAAATACAGTCGTTGAAACAAAACTTTCAGCTCTTTATAGTTATGTGTTTTTTGCCTTGATTTGAAATGGAAGACTGAAATGCTAATATGCTGACTAGTTGTAAATTATAATACCAATTACACAAAACAGAGAGCTAAGCTCCAGTTGTATAAATGTAACTGCAGGAGAGAATCAATTCCCAGCTCATGATGACTGTTATTAAAGACAAACCTTGAGAGAAGAACCAAGTTGACTAAGTTGACTTATTACACTCTGCACTGAATAAAGAATAGTAAATTCTTGAAACCACGTTAAGAAGATGAGCAGATATAGGGCAAATTATCTGACTAAATCATTAAACAAATTATCAGCCTGACTTCCATATGATTTCATTAGAGTGAAATAAAAAGCACAACTCTGACATTCATTTTTCTATCCATAGAAGTAAGTCCAGAGACCTTTTTCCCTCTTTTCTTTCTAGAAAAGTTAACTGCATGTTTTGTACATGTAGTCCCATTTCCTACTATATTGATGCTGGGACCTTTTCAAGTTTTACTGCAAGATAATAAATAATAAATAAGATAATATGGTTCTCATAAAGTGGCAGAGATGCAGAGCTCCTGAAAGCCACGACCAGTGGAGGGAAGTGTCCCAGTGCAGCCAAACTCCTAAGTTATACAAGCTTCCTATGGTTTCCAAACATATTAGTCTGGAGGCAAGGAGGGGCTGAACAGACTGCTGTCTGCTTCAAACTACATGCTTCAAATTACAAACGAGAGTGAGGAATTGGATAGGCTTCAAAATAACATAGCAAAAAAGGGCAATCTTTTTATTTAGTGTCATCCAAATCACTTCTCTACTGAAATTGAAATACTGAAGCTCTGGACAAACACCTAGCAATATCACAAGGTGTGGAAGTATCTTAATACCATTATCACTTCTAAGACTTCATCAATCTTTCTAAATTATCACAGAGACTGCTACAGGCTGAAGGAATCCATGAAGTCTAAGATCACAGCTGTCAGGAGGCTTAAAAGAGCCGCAAAAATCAAAGCGGACCCCAGCACTCAAATGCAATGATATGCCATCCAAAGGTTAGTTACCTATTTGTCAGAGGGACAACTAGAAGAGAGATGGGCTATTTTCCTCCTCTGTTTCTGGAAATTCTTCACTAGATTGTTGTATTACAATAAGAAGTCACTTTTAAAATTATTTTAGTCATTCCTAATAAACGCCTTCAGTGGCAGTTGTCTTTGAGATGAGAAACTGCAAAAACTTACAGATATACAGATAAAGTTAGAAGCATTTTTAATGAAGTATTAACATTCTCAATATTAAGAGTTTCTTCCATTCATGTAATCTTTGATTTTCATAAATCTTACTCTTTCAAGTAGTCTCTAGTTTATTGTATGGTTTCACCAGCTGCACTTTTAAGATATCAATATTTTTCAGTTAGTTTCTCTTTGCTTTTCTGAGTTAATTTTAGCAATTGCAGCTAAAAATGCAATATGAGTGCAGGTCGTATTCCACACTTCCATAAAGAAAAACAAAAATTAAACAGAAACAAATGTATATATTAAATAAAAACTTCATCACTTAGCAATACTTTGTCTGAACACCAACACTAAAAATGGTAACATTACCCACATGACTCACTGCAACAGACTGGTTCCATAAAGGAGTTATGCTAGATGTTTGCCAAAAAAAAAAAAAAAAAAAAAAAAAAAAAAAAAAAAAAATCATGCAGAGAAAGCTATGAAGATCTAAATTGCAAATATTTTAAAAACTCAGTGGCAACTGCCTGCATATTAACCTGTTCACAGTGCACTAGAAACAATTACAGATCAATTTGGTAATGTAAGGATGTACCCTGATTTGTGAATTTGATTATTATTCTGTAATATTACATCTACATCATTAGAAAACAGAAGACATATATAAAATACAAATACATAAACATTTGAGATTCAAATTGTCTTGATAAAGTATTTGAACAGGCACCAATTTTAAGAAAACATTATTGTTTTAGAAACTGGCAGGGACACAAACCAAAACATTTTTGGCCATTGCAGTTGATAAATCATCTTCTAAGCAGTGATTCCTCCAGAAAAAAAAGATCAAGTCATAATGTCAGGCTACTATAAAGAAACTTGTGTGGCTTCTATATGCTTGGATATTCAAAGTCTTTTCATCTCCAGTGGATCAAATCAGCACTTTTCATGATCATTACGGTTTTTGCAGGAGCCCAAGAAAAGATATTCTGTTTTAATGATACTGCCAGTTGAGAATATTCAGAATGAGAAATATAATTAAGATCATAATTTTGAGTTTGATGATCTATGACATAGAAAAGTCTCTATAAAAAAAGTGTTAGCAATGAATCCCTTGGACAGCATTTCTTTCATGACTTATTCTCAGAATGACATTCATGTCACAAAGTTGCTTGTCTTCATTTCTCACAGAAGATTCAACTGTCATAGCTCAATAGAGTGGAAAAAAAAAAAGAGGAAAAAAGTGTCAGAGAATATATATATAATCAGAGAAGCTGGAAATTGAGTAACAACAGTGAAAGGGTGCATAGACTTTTATCCAATATTACTACTTTTTCACCAGAGAATAAGCTTTCCTTTTTATGCAGCTTATTCAACTCAAAAAATTCTAAATTAACTGTACCTAGCAACTTATATATGTATTTTCCCTGGAACTGTTAGCACGTCTGATTGTGGTACCTCTCTATCCATTGGTCCTTTCTGAGCTAGACAAAACATGGCAACAGGGTTCATGCATTGAAGAGACTTGAGCACAATTCTCTTTTTTTTTTCATAAACAAATGAATAGTCAAGCAATCTTAGCATATCCAATAAGACAAAATTTTTTTTCAGACAATATATAATTAATTTGAAAGACTCACTGTAACACATCACAGACATCAAGAACCTTATTTTTATAAATTTCAATATATGAACCAAGTGTTTATAAAGAACAAACTTGTTTAAGCAATGGTGTGGCAATATGTAAGAAATCAATTAAACTCACTTACTGTAATGCATATCAAAAAACTTTTTTGGTCCAAATGAGTCTGTCTGTGTGCATTTACTCTTGCCTGGTTCAAGGTATATGCAAAGCACTAGAGGCCAGGACAGTATTTTCCCTGGATACAGGTTCTTCTATAACGATCCATTCCCATAGTTTTTTTGGCTCTAGAGTTGGCCTCCATCCAAACAGAATATTGCAAAAGATAAATTTGCAATCCAATTGGGTACTAACAATTTTGAAAAAAAGATCCAGGCAGGTGAATTCTCTTTATCGCACATGTGATACATTCTGGTAATCCCTTTCATTTGAAGACATCTCTCTGAAATCAGTATATTGTGCTACTTTGTCCTTATAGCTTGGCAAAGTTAGAAACTCTCAGAACTGTATTTTGAAGATTTGTAGTAACAGAATTGCACCAATTTCCATGTTTGATTAGTACAGTTCACTATGTTTATGTAGACACTTGAAAATTGCCCTTAACATTGAGAAAAATCTTACGGTGAAATTAAAAAAAAAATGTTATTTTGCCATCAACAAGTAATTTTAAAAATTGCCTTAGAGACAAGTATAGGATTAAAATGCAACATGCTTTCTACCTACCTCCTGCTATAGTGTGGCTTTCAAATTTTTTTTCTTATTCATTTCGTTAGCTAATTTTCTCATTTAGCTGAGAGGGAAATCTAAGAAATATATCTTTTTAATAGAAATTAACACATTGACATTAGCTGTTCCTGGCCACCTCCTTAACTCACCCTCCCCTCTCCCTACCGCGCTTTTTGTTCTTTTTATAAGGATCGCAGGATGTAATCCAAGTGTAACTTCTGCCAAAATCCTGAAGTTCTTTTTCTTCCCTCTCGTTGCTTACACTGAACAGCTTACACTGTTCACTACTGATGTACATAATGGACCCAGTAGGAGCTAGATCCAAAGAGGACTTATACTAAACAATCACACAAAAAAAAAAAATGTGTTTCTGAAAACCACTGTTCACTTTCCGCTTATTTAAATTCCATAAGCTGCTCAGTTTTATGCATCTAAAAGTTTTCTGGGAAACCAAACTTAAATTTCTAAACATACCTGTAAATCAATAAGCCACAAAATCCCCATTTTGCAACACTCACCTAGAGGGATCTCATTGACAGAATCTAACATACAGCAGAAAACAGTTCTAGAAGAAGAGGAAAAGTGAAGCAAGCATCAAGATCCTACAGCTTAATGGTTAGAAGCAAACTGAATGAAGCCAAGAAAACACAGCTACATTGTGAGCTTGCTTTGTCGTTCAGATACATGCTACTTCACTCCTGAGCTCCTATGTGGAGAGATCAAAATACCTCCTTGTAGGACAAAAATTAGGGATGGTTGAACTGATGGTTCTTTCCTAGGCCCACTCTTCACAGGCAGGAGACACACAAATAGCACTTGTGCTCTCCCCAACTCATCAGTCTACTATGACTCAACAGGGCTTTTCTACTGAAGGGGATGGCTCATTTGCACAGCTTGAACAAGAGTGAGTGCACACCAGCCAGCCTTTAGGCTTGGCTGTTCACTTGGGTTTGTCATTAAGAAAGCTTATATTTGAATATGAAAAAAGAAAGTGCCTGTAGCTGTTGTATCTATAAGAACATCCTAAATTCAAACTCTAACAAAGAATGTTACACTGAGTGAAGCAAAATTAATGCAAACCTACAAGTTCATAACAGTTTCATTTAATTAGGATCATAGGAATTTGCAATTTGTGGAATCAAGCCTGAATTGATTTACAAGCTCTAATCCATTTTTCTTGCGCATTTTTACTGCTGTATTTTTTTTTTATTTGGCATACATTCATTATACACTTTTTTTTTTAAACAAACTACCTGTCTATATTTCTTGTAACTCAAACTATGTAATTAGTATGTACATGTTTATTTTTAGACATTTACACATGTATCAGTAAAGGAATATTTTGCTTACACATCAAATCAGATGTTATCTTGACAGTGAATGGTCTAGGTATTTTACGCTTAAGCAGTCATCTGAAGGTTTGATATTGCTACTAATGCAGGAAACCAGATCTCACTTAACTATCCTCTGCAGATTTAATTAAGTACTTCCAAATGTTTTGCTTAATTGCATTCCCTAATGTTCTGAGTGATGTTTTGCTTTTTTCCTTCAGTTATGAATTGCATTTATAGCTTCCAGTAATCCCATTTATCATTGCAATTTGCTTAGCTCCAAATGTGCTCCATTAATTAGTTCTTTTCAAGTCTTTTAAAAGAAATATCTGGAGATCATTAATTCTATATGAGCAATTTATTATTGCTTAACAGAATTACATATTGTTGCTCTTTTTTATAAACTTCTTGCAGTATTTCCCTATGTAAAAATTATCTTACGTGATCACCTTTCATAAACTCTCCCTTGTGAGCGTTGTAGTTTTTATGGTTACAAAAAGCTCCCAAGCATTCAACAACCAACTCCAAATAAAGAACATTTGGTACTATTTTCTTTTCTTGCCTTTTTTTTTCCTTTTTTTGGTAAACATTAAATTCAAAATGAGTCTGGAAAGCTGCATTTATTACCAATATGAGCAATTTCCATGATTTATTAGTACATAATGTGGCAATGATGAAGGTGCCCAGCTCAAAGAAACACAGGGAAACAAACAGTGGAATTGCTCTTTGTACAGCTATTAATCTGGAGAAGATTCTTTTTCTCTTACTTGACATAAAATGAGAATACAAACTTCGTCTTCCATTCTCATTTGGTTTCAGAATTCTGACATGGCCTAGTATTTCAGTCTTCCAAAGTCTTGTTCAAATTTTAATTTCTAACATATCAGTTGCCACATGGAGCTCAATGCCTTTAAGCATGAGTTAGTAAGATTATGCCGTTACTTATGAGAGGACATGTTGATTCCAGTCCAGGAGAATTTCTGAGGCCATCTGTTCCTCCTGAGGAGGACGAGAGCAGGAGAACTGAGTGTCCTAACAGCCTGAGGAAAGGAGGGGGAAAAAAAAAAAAAAAAAGAAAGAAAAAAAAAGAAAAAGAAAAAAAGCAGGGGCGGAGGGGAGCTCATTCTATTCACATTTATATTGGTACAATTCAAAAGAAACTCTTGCAATTGGTGTGATTGGTGCAACAAATGTCTGTGGCTTAAAATAAACCTCCAAATTTGATAAAACTACTGGTATGTGTCTGTGGATGATATGCGTTAAGAAGGGCATGGTAAAATTCAAGACGGAGGAGTTTCACTTACCTGGGTAATCAGCACAGCATGAACTCCTTGTTATAGTATAAATATGTCCGTAAGTGCTAGTAGACATAGTTTATTGAATGCATCTTTATTAATATAATAACTAAAACTTGCTGTATGACTTTAAATCCTAAAGGAGAAACATGTTCTATTATCATTTTTTTAATAGCAATTAGTCTAAACAATGACACTACAATATATAAATTACTGCTGGGTAACCAGTGGAAAAAGAGATTTTTAAATGAGCCTCTGAGGACTGGGAAGGGAAGAAGGAGAAAAAAAAAGAAGAAAAAGATGTGTTCCTATGGGAGAAAACTTGCAGTTTAATTTATTTTAAATTTTATAGCCTAGAAGTTCAGTGAGAAAGAAAAAATGCTTTACCCTTGTGGGAATTTTCACAAATGGAATTCTAACTTAAGATTTAAAAAGAAATGTAGCAGAAATTGCAGGGAAACACTTCCTTTAAAGCAATCTTTTAATCTTGTGGAAAAATAATGTATTATGGAAATAAACATCTGTTAATATGAAACATTCATTTCAAACCTATCTAATTTAAGGTTAATCTAAAAACATATGTACCTTTTAAGTACATATAGAACTAATGAATTAATTACATAGAGAACTAAAGAACTAAAGATTAAGTTTATGATACATTATATGCAAGTATCATATTTACGATACAATAAAAAGTGCTATGTATAGCAGAGAGATAAGGTCTTTTGATCAGGTCTCAGTTTTGCAGTATGGAAGTGATGACACTTCATGTCATGACACTTCATGACACAACTTAAAGATGCAATAAACAGATTAGGTAATTTGGCATTTGGTCCATTTCCTGGTGCTCAAATATAGTTGGTTTGAAAAAATAAGTCATATTTTTGAGACATTTTTAAAGCAATCTTTTGAATAACAATTTTCATTACAATCTACATATAGCCAGAATTATGATTTACAAAGAAAAGTGTCCCCATAAATTTGTTCATACTCATTGTCTTTATGAGGTGAAAATCCCCAGAAATCTTCAGCTATGGCAATTTCAGAAGTAATCTTGGAATTGGTTTGAAATGACTATGGCAGAGAATATAACTAGGATAGGAAATCAGTCCTTCTCTAAGAAATGGAGCAAAGGATTAAGGAATTAATCAAACCTCGGAATATGATATAATAATAATTCAGCAAAGAGTCCCTGGCCTTACTCCCCAGTTTCTTTTCAGTCACAGAAGTAGAACCTGTTTGGATTAGGACAGAGTTATTTAGTTTTTAATTTACTTTGAAAGTTATTACTGTCTTTAATCTCTTACAGATACCTGGTGCCTTTCTCCTGTGAGATACAGAGAGAAGCATCAGTCTAGATAATAATAGGATATTCCAATTACTGATCTCTATACATAGTGTCTAGTAATAATAGAGTATTATTATGCTCTACTTTATATCTTTTCTAGGAACGGATAATATCAGCATCTCTGCAGAGGGTTTCCAAGCAGGTAGCTTTTTATCAGAGTAATTAACTACATGATCCCTTGGGATCCTTCCCAGAACTAAACTTCTATGATTATGCCTAGAAACTTGTCAACTCTTTGAAGGCTTTAAATTGTGTCTCACTTAAGCTGGAACATTCTCTTATCACTTGGACATGCTTGAGTAATATCTTAGGTTATGGCCACCATTTTGTATGAATGTATCCAGCCCTCCTCTTTACCAGTAAACACATATCAATTATTGCATTCAATATGAGAAACAGTTTTACATCCCTGCCTCAATGTTATACTCTTACCATTTGAAATTTCTCAGAGAAATAATTAAAAGAAATTAAAGTTAATAAAATTTATCTTCACGTATTTGCTTTGATGTACAATTACCGATGCAATGCCATCTTATTTTATTTTAAAAGAATCACGAGACACGTAATATAAATCCTCCAGACCAAGAAATCTCTGAATCACTAGTAATAAGGGTATATGCATTTTATTCAAGCCAAACATTAAATGACTTGCTGTCATTTTACTAGATAATTTTGATTCTTTATTTATCCTTAAGATTTGTATCTGTGTAAGTGGGACTATGAGTATCTACCAAATAAATCAGCAGCAAATGTTTTCCACATACACGCACACTTCCTGTTTATGTACATAGCTCTACATCTCAAAAAGATATGAGTTAAATTGGACCTTATATCTCTAACACTTTTGAACTTTTTAGACTAATGTAGTACTAATATTTGTATTTGCTTTTCCTTAGAGCTTGTCTCATCCTTGTCAGAAGGCTTTCTCATTCCTGGAACTCCGTCTGAACTGGTCTTATTCCTAGACAAAGAAGGCGCAAAGAGTAAGAAAGGACATACCCCATCTGTATGTAATTAGATTTATAATGTGGGTCTAATCATGAACAGTGATAGAGAAGTTCAAGGGGATCTCAATTCCATTTGACTTTACCAGGATTTGGAGAGGTGAATCTCATAATAATAATAAATAATAACAATGCTGATTCTGATATTAAATTCACTGGAAATGCTATGAAAATAATTTGAAAAAAGAGGACATGCATTCCTCAGTATAAATTCGTTAATCACCTTAAATTCCTTCTTAGTCATTTCAGATCATTGAGCTCCTCCAAAGAACAGTTAAGAGCATGAGTTCAATTTCAATGCTCTGCATCTTAATTATTTATTTTTTAAATTGAGAGACATTTTACACTGTGGAAAACACATTTAAACCTACAACAATCTTGTACAACATAGCTAATAAAAGAAAGTCAATCCAATCCTTGAAAGATCTGCCAAAATCTCTTGACGATCTTGATGTTTTTCCTTCTTCTTTTTTGTTTTATTCCTTGCTTATCTGTATTTTATGAAATGCTTTAGAGCTGATTTCACAAACCACCTCTGACAGTTTGCAGACTAGAACTGCTCCATAGGCTGGGAAAGTTTCCTTCTTGACACTAACATGCACATCCTAATTCAATTTAGACACAGTGAATGCTCCCCTACATCTCAGTATGTTTTAAGAAATACAAGCAAGACAGAGCATCTAACTTAAAATATGGATATTCTACGGGAGTGTTCCATAGCATGGGTGTGGTGTATGGAATTGTGTTCCATAACCCAATTCCCTACACCATAATAGGGCATTCATTCAATTCAGATTCAAAAGAATGAGTAATGTCCATTGTTCAATAGTGATAATTTTCCATCTACGCACATCTTAAGATGTGCCATCTGGCTTGTGAAAAAAAAAATACTGCAATGTTTCATAGAACCAATTCAAAATACTATGCTTCATCCCATTACTGTATAATATAACTCAATATTGTAATCAATCTCTTACAATATGGAAACAGGTTGCTTTTTAGTAACTGTCTATATTAGTGCCTCTCTTGCCCACTTGGTCAAGGCTCATGGAAAAATAATACAATTTTATTTTTAGTCTTTCTCAGTCTTTCTCATTTTTAAGAAAGTGGTCATCAACAGAGACTAGTTTTACAAACTAAAGAAACAGCATGTAAAGTCTCAGCTACTGTAAATGCACTGGGCTATATATAAACTTCTATGTCATCATTAGCTTGAATTTATCTTATTTAGTTCAGTTCAGTTAGATGAACTAGTTAGCTTGCTCAGTTCAAAAGGCTATCAAGATTTAAATAGGTTTTATTTCAATAAGCTTTTCTTTATATATCTACTAGCACAGACAATAATGATTTAGATATAACAAACACACTGAAGAGGTTCCTTCTTAGAAATACTTTCTATGTTAATAGATTCCCACACTAAGATGGAAATATTATTTGCACTTCTCTCAACTTGATAGTGAGGGACAAAGAATGCTATATTTTAATCTACAAATTCCAACCCTGAACTTTTGAACTTACAGTAAGAAAGGACAGAAAGATAGAATATAATAATATATAAAATAGGCATATTCGTACACCAGAAAGAAGAGTAGAGGATTTTTGAGGTCCAGTTAATGCTTCAAAGACTGATATACTGTTCAAAAGTTACTATTTTTCTGTATTGATAAGTGATTCTGCCTAAAAGCAGAGAAAATTATTACATTCAGATTATCGGTAATCTCAGCAGACCAGATGGAAATGAACAGCATATTATTGGCAAAGAAATCCTCATAAGTCCTTAAAAGAGTACATTGATGGAAATTTTAACTGCAGTAACAGAATTCCGGGATTTTTCGTAAGACACTAGAAAACAAACTACGAAGGGAAGATGAAATTGAAGAAATTGAAGACAGGAGATCATAATGTAAATGTTCTAGAGTAAACAGAAGTTCATTTCAAACACAAATTCTGGTTTAAGTAGATGAACTATACAATTCTCCATTATTTCTTATTTATATGGCACATCCTACTAAATTAGTGGCATTACATTTTCTAGCTAGGTTGCAAACATACATTCATTAGTGACAGGAAGGAATGTTCTGTGACTACCTTCTTATGATCAAATCCAAGGGAGGTGCTCTGCTCCCCAGCTTCTTTGGGGACTTAACAGCACATGAAAAAATCCTTGCAGTCCTGAGATGAACATGCTGCTTTCACTTAAATAGCTGGATTGACCAATTGCAAGAGATAATGGTGTCCCTGCTTAAGCAGGCGAGAACAGGGGAGTTGAAACAGATGATCTCTACAGGTGCCTTCCAATCTCAACCATTCTGTGGTTCTGAGATAATAAAGAAGGTGCTCTAGAAGAGCACAAGCTGAATTGCTTGATGACAGAGATATATTCCTAAATTTCTGAACGACATATCTAAATGGTCTCATGTTGTCTCAAATTTTGCATAAGCAGTCATGTCTAGAAAGCAATCTTTCCTAAAGTTTTATTTTATCTTAAAACATATTCCTGTTTAAATTAACTCCTGCTGAATTAAGAATTTATGATTTCATGTGTGTTTAATCAGCATGCTAGACAATACAAAATTTGCTAGCCTTTTGAGAGCTAAATAGATCCCAGATAGAGTCCCAGGCCACAGCTCAGTGTAATGTCTGATAAATCTAGTCAACAGATTCCATAATGTGACAGAGAAGCTTTCTCAGGAATAATATTTAGGTAAGATAATGCTACCTCAATAGTATTACAGAAATCAGGCAAGAGCTAGGATAGACAAAATCATTTGCACCATCCTTGGTAAGTGCTAAACGAAAGGGCAGAGTCTATGAAGTACAGTCAGGGTCTGGACTCATTCAAAGTGACACCTGAAATTCCTCAGGGCTGATAAAGCAACCATAAAAGGGTAATAAAATAAAATGCTATCTGCTCCTTTAAGTTTCTTCTTTTTTTGTTTCATAGGTACACAAATTAATCTATTTACCTCCAAAAAAAATTTTAAATGTAAAAAACCACGTAACTGTGTAAAATCCATGCACAAATAGAATCAAGCAAGAAAAAGAAGGAAGGAAGGAGGGAAGGAAGGAGGGAAGGAAGGAGGGAAGGAAGGAGGGAAGGAGGGAAGGAAGGAAGGAAGGAAGGAAGGAAGGAAGGAAGGAAGGAAGGAAGGAAGGAAGG
>NW_020455603.1:46048-48333 GCF_003342845.1 Nothoprocta perdicaria | reverse complement strand
AGGAAGGAAGGAAGGAAGGAAGGAAGGAAGGAAGGAAGGAAGGAAGGAAGGAAGGAAGGAAGGAAGGAAGGAAGGAAGGAAGGAAGGAAGGAAGACCTGATTTCTTTATTTTGGGATCAGTGATTTTTCCACCAGCAAAACACAGCTGGGGTATAATTTTTAATAATGATGCCAAACTAAACAGATCTGTTACTTGGCAATTATCTAGTGTGTTCCAAAAAAAAATTTCCAGGACTTTCAAAATGGTAATTGTATTCCAGCCTTCTTCCAGGAAGTCTCAGAATCTTCTGTTTCATAAGACCTTCATCTCTTTCTGTGACATCACAAGAATTAACCTAAAATCTCAAGAAAAATTTTACTTCATCGAAATATAGTAAGATTGAGAATTACTTTTTATTACCACACTTTATTCTATTTAAGATAAATCAGGATAACACCTGAAAGGGAAATTTAATTACCTCCAACATTTCCTGTCTTGCTTTGCAACATCTGCTGATTCACCAGTACTGAGAGTGACTTTTTAAACAGAAATTATGAAAATACATTCTTACATTATGTCATCTTCTACCCAGTAGTGCTGTAGAATCAAAAGTGTCTAGAGAAGATAGAATTGCTGATGACTGTAATTAATGTTCAATAAAACTTCTGTTATGTGCTTTGGAAGAGGTCAGATGATGCATCCATAACTTAAAAGTAGCAATCATAGAATCACAGAATGCTTAAGGTTGGAAGGGACCTCCAGAGGTCATTCTAGTCCAACCCCACTGCACACACAGGGTCACCTAGAGTATGTGGCACAGGATTTCACCCAAGCGGGTTTTGAAGATCTCCAGAGAAGCTGACTCCACAACCTCTCTGGGCAGCCTGTGCCAGGGCTCTGTCACCCTCACTGTCAAGAAATGTTTCCTTAAGTTCCTGTGGAACTTTTGGTGCCTCAGCTTGTGGCTGTTTCCTCTAGTCCTATCACTGGCCACGACTGAAAAGAGGCCAGTGCCCTCCTCCTCACTGCCTCCCTTGAGGTATTTATACACACTGATGAGGTGTCCCCTCAGCCTTCTTCAGGATGAACAGGCCCAGCTCTCTCAGCCTTTGCTCATAGGGCAGATATTCCAGACCCCGATCATGCTCGTAGCCCTGTGCTAGACTCTATCCAGCAGCTCCAGATCCCTCTTGTATTGGAGGGCCCAGAACCACACACAGTACTCCAGATGTGGCCTCACCAGAGCTGAGTAGAGGGGGACGATCATCTCCCTTGACTTGCTGGAGATGCTCTTCTTAATGCACCCCAAGATCCCATTGGCCTTGTTGGCCACCAGGGCAGCCTGCTGCCTCGTGGTCAACTTGTCATGCACCATCACGCCTAGGTCCGTCTTGACAGAGCTGTTCTCCAGAAGGTCACTCCCCATCTTGTCCTGGTCTGTCCAAAGACCGATGTGACGTTGGCTTTCTTCCAATTCTCCAGCACCTCCCCCAATCTCCATGACCTTTCAAATATGATGGCGAGCAGCTTAGCTATGACATCTTTCATCAATCATTGTCATTCATGACAGTGAAATGCTTTCTCTTCCAATAATTAAGGGGTAAAAGGCTACTAAAATCTGCTTCTCATTTTCAAAATGACAGGCTGAGATATATGAAGAGGGAATGCAGACTAGAAGCAGAAGTGTTTTACACTTCACCTCAACACAGGTGATTCTTCGTGGAGTTGCTGCAGTGAATAACATGCCACTGCTAATGCAACAATAGCACAAGCACGTAGGAACACACTTCCTCATGGTTATTACCCACAGAAGGCTTCCACAGAAACACGTGATAGCCACTGAGTCACACCATAATCATGATCCTGCCTCAAGCTCTCACATACACCTTGTAAGAGCAACAGGAACAAACCTAAAGAGGGATGCTGGGCTACTGAGGGGATGGGATGCTTGTGGAAAAGAAGGTACTTTCTTTTTCCACTTTATGCAAAAGAGGATTAAAAGTCAACTAAGACATCTCTTAGATGACCCATTCACTGGACTCTATGTCTTTTAAAATATATCTTAGCAAATACAGTTAGAAGTTGTTGTTTGGATGTAGGAATATTGGGATGAGAGTCTAAGGCCTATGAAGTCAGATGGCATGATCAGAAGGCCTTTCTGACCTATGAATGTAATGAGTTTGAAAATGGTGTGTATTTTATTTCATCAAATTCTGAATAATAGCAAAGCTGTTTGCATGAAAAACAAATTACACAAAAAGGAAGGAAGGAAGGAAGGAAGGAAGGAAGGAAGGAAGGAAGGAAG
>NW_020455603.1:0-46010 GCF_003342845.1 Nothoprocta perdicaria | reverse complement strand
AGGAAGGAAGGAAGGAAGGAAGGAAGGAAGGAAGGAAGGAAGGAAGGAAGGAAGGAAGGAAGGAAGGAAGGAAGGAAGGAAGGAAGGAAGGAAGAAAAATACAACCAGGCTGTTCTTTTTAGCCATGGAATAGCTGATTTAGATAGAACATGCTCATTTGAAAAGCTGACATAATGCTAACTGCAGCCTAGCAGGTGCTGCTATAATTAACAATGCTTTCTGAAAGCATTGAAAGATTGCATTATTTAGAGAGTATAACTTCCCATCACAATTTCCACAGATCTCAGACATCTAAAATAACCATTTTGGTCAAAATTGAACAATGTCTTTATTTTAAGTTACTTCTAATATACTCACAGGTATCTTCTCTTTACCTAGCTCATGCATTCACATTCACAGTCGTATTACTGAGTTTTACACGTGATGTTTCATTTCTAAAAAGCTGTTGCTAAAGTTGATGGAAGAAAGCAAAAGGGGAAAAAGAAATGTTCTACTGATTTATAATATATGACATTTCTATCCTCTTTACCTGCTAAATGCTGTATTCAAAGATGGAGAAGCAACAGCTTCACAGCAGCTAAGATGATGCAGGGAATACATTTATGTCTAGATATTCTGGTTTTTTAACTTCTTGACTTATTTCATCAGGATAGTTTTCTAGTACCTCTCTGCAAGCATCCTCTTACTAAGGAGGCATGTATACCTGCACATCTACACATGCACATCTACAGGCATGTGTATAAAGTATTAGTACCAAGATGTAAGCTACAATCTCCCAGTATTTGAATATACCTGACCAATGTGTGCAGAAGGAGAGGCAAAAAAAGGACATACAGTGCAAAATGAGTTTTCTTAAGGATTTAAAGAAATAGTCTTTTCTCAGAAATGGCATAAAGACATCAAGAACTAGTGCCAGATGTGAATTCTTGAGGGGAATCTAAGAAAAAAGAGTTTACATAGTCTGAAGAGTGAAGAGGGTGCCCCTGGCAAAAATTTGTGTCTGACAGTCCTTCCTTACATGTTGAACTAGTTGCAGGTAGTAAAAAAATTGGTTTCAGAAGAGATTAAAGGAACCTGAGGAAAAAGAATGCAGTAAATAGAACTGCAAGAGCTTTAGGAGATTCTCTGACCTGAAGACTGGTCAATTGTAATAGACTTTTTCAGCAGGCATATATATACACGCACACATACACACACACACACACACACACACATATGTATATGTATATGTAGGTGTTGTGTTTGTACACTTCTAGTGGTTTCCCCTACTAAATAGTAATTTTGAAACCTCTGCAAAGCCTACAATCTACATATTTGTACTCATATATGGGGTATAGTCCAAAATGTAGTATACCAAAATGGGGTATAATCCATGGATCAGATACTGAAAGCTTTGGAACTAATACTAATCATAGGATCCAAGTGCTTACAATATTTCTAGTAGTGAGAAGGAGTAAAACACAAGGGATTTACAGATTAAGAGTATGCCTACAGATGCAAACAGATGCAAAGCTATAGGCAGCACTTGAGTTCTGTTCAGGGAGTGTTAACTTTGGAGTTCATGCAGCAACTTAAATCCAAAAAAAAAAAACCCAGAAAGTTGTATAGGGAGCAACTTTGCCAGCACTGAATAAAAAAAAAAAAAAAATTTATCTATTTATCTTTGATAATGTAAAAAGAAATGTCAAACTTGTATAAAATGCATCTTACCACTGAGCTGTGAGTTACTAAAAGATATATTTAAGCTCCAGGTGTTAAGACCAAGCTTCTGTGTTAAGACTAAATGTACTGAAAGATTCATTTCAATATTTCATTTAAATACTATATTAAAGGAACCTTATCAGTTTCCAGTCAGCTCCATAACTGGAGATGGGTCAGCTGCTTTCTCTGTTCTCTTTTGGTCCAGAACCAAGTAAATCACTTCAAATCAAGTACTATTTAGTCTACTTAGCTTTGTTTCGGAATATCAGAGGAGCAGCACTCACCTGTGGATAGTTTTAGTGTTAGTTGATACACGACTTAACAGCACTATCTCTCAGCTGAGACTGCAGGTCATTTCTGCAACTACTTCTATCTGTGTTGCTGGAAGTTCTGCAAGACTTCAGGATATACCATAAGCACCAGGTTGAGTATGGCCTCTGAACACCTTAAATGTGTGAACAGATGGTGGGGTCTGCCCCTAACAAGAACTCTTACCACACAGGCTCACCTCCTGTTGAAGTCTTCTCTGCACAACTTATTGGTGAGAAAATGTTGAAACAATTTTGTTCTACCAGATTTAATGATCACTTTCATCCAAAATCTGGAAGAAGAATAGTTAAAAGTAAAATGAACACACATACAAATAAATAAAATATTATTTCAATAAACAACAGTTGCTTGGCTTTATGATGTCTTTAACTCTGACATTTATTTGCATACAAAAAAAGTAACAGCATGTGAATCATTTTTAACCTAATGGGATATAACCTCAGTATGCTATAATAACTGTTAGTCCAAATGATATAATTGCGACAGGCATGCTCTATGACAAACAATCCTTATTCAGGCAAGTCATTTCTTGAGAGGTGGACTGGAAAAGATACTTACTAGCTTTTGCCTCCTTTGTAGACTAGCACCAAACTACTCATTACTTCACCATCACTAACCTACTATTATTATGCTATTAATTACTTTAATAAGACAACTTTCTCCAATTCAGATATAATTTGTGTTCAAAAAGTAAAGACTCTCAAAATTTTAAATTCACTATATAGCTGAAGATATTCAAATATTATAATTAGAAGAAATAGAAGGTGGCAGTGAATGAATTGTAAGGGCTTTTTCTTGCCCTACATGTAGCCGGGTGGGGGGAAAAGAAAAAAGTCCATAAGGAAAGTGAAAGCAAAAACTGAGCTTACTTGACTCATCAAAATCCAGAACACAAGACCAAAGTTTAGGTGATTAGATGCTAATTAGACAATTACAATCATTTTAAATCTAAACAACAGATTGCATTACTGGGAGCAGCTAAGATTTTGGCTCATCAGCAGTTCCTAAGTTGAGAGGGGAAAACAAAACAACAACAACAACAACAAAAACCAAACCAAACCAAACCAAAAAAAAAAGAGGCAGTAATTGGTGATAAAGAAACCATCCTTCAACAAGAAGTCTGCGAAACAGGACAAGGAAGGGCAAGAAATTCTCCTTGCTCTCTCTCTTCTGTTTTGTTTTGTTTTGTTTTCTCCCATTCTCAGTGCTTTCGAATCCCACAGTAGCTGCCTCTCAATGACTCTGTATGTCTCCAGAGGTGCAGATGGCTTTCTTCCTGTATCTTCAGAAGGGTCTCTGGGGTGAGAGGTGCCTAGTGTGGGGCAAGAAAGGACTTTGAGAGGAAAGAGAGTTAAGCAGAGATGTGAGGTCTACTATATTAGCATCTACAGAATTTCAGATGACATAGAAAAGACAGTTTTGAAACTATAGTGGAGTATGAAAAACTGGAGGCTTACCAGAGGTCTTACCAGAGACCTTAAGTTGAACACTAAATCCTGCACATCTTTTTCTGTTCCTTTCAATTGTATTTTGGCTTCCAAAGGACTCAATGGCGCTTCAAGCAACTGGTGCACTGAAGTCTACAAAACCTGTTTTGTATTTTCTCCGGTTAAGAAAGGATCTGGAAAGCAGGAATGCAAAGAGACAAGGGAGATACTGAGAGTGTCTGAAGACAATAAGGACGAAAGATAAGCGTAGATTATAGAGAGAACAAAGGATCCTGCAAATCTTTCGTTCCCCTAGTGGTGTGTATCCACATCAAATAGCAGCAGCACCACACAGTCCTAGAGCCTGGACTTTGGTAAAAGAAGCCTGACAGCTCCTGTAATTATCTATCAATTCTGTCTTCACCCTCATTTTTCTGTCTGTTTCAAAGAAGATATTGTCATGACTTTACTGCATTATATCAATAGTAATATCAAGTTTTTTATACTTACAATATCACAAAAATAGTTCTGAAGACTCAGCTGTTGATTATCCTTTCATTTCTGTGGCTTTTACAGACATCTGCTTACATTGTGATTTCATAGGTCTATGAACTATCTCACTGTTTGATCAGACATGAATGAAATAATACGCTGGTAACTTTTGCTGATATTATTTTTACAACATAGAAGAAGAATAAAAAGTCCTTAATTTTTAATGTTTTCAATTGGCAAGAATAGTAAACCTCACAACCACATAAGCTTTACAGATGTCACTCTCGATTACATTTAGCAAAGGTTTCTTAAGGATTAGTGTTTTCTATTAATGTAACTTGCAGCTAATACCATACTATTTGTACTAATGGACCAACCTCAACTTCGTTTTTTTTTTTTTGTTTGTTTGTTTTCTGTCTGTATTTATAGAAGTCAATAAATGGATTGAATAAAGGTCAAGATGCAGCACTTTTTTGTATCTCTCTTCAGCATCCACTATCATGACCATAATACTAGAATTAATATATTGATTACATTTATGTTTATAGGTACCACCAGGACATATAAACTATGTTAAGGATGTGCTGCAGCATACAGAATGAGGCAATCCATGTTCATTTTTGTCAGTAGAAAGGGAGTCAGTGTGTTTTGCACTCAAATAACAAGTCTTCATGTCATGGATCATTTATGAATTTATTTTCAAACTCTTCCAGTACATTTTCTAAGACAGTTGGGGAATCTAGCTTTGGGAATTCAATAGGGTAGAAAGTTTTGACCCCAACTTAAGATACCACAGATAAAAGACTGAAAACTTCAGATATAACTTTTAGTGAATTGCAAATGCCTTTACAGGAGAGTGCTCAGGTTAAGTTTGGTGCAAGAGCTCCACTGCTGGGGAAGCTACTGTGACTTCCACAGTCCAGAATTTGCTCTTTCAAGCATCCTTGGCGCAGAAATGCTAGAGGCAATAAAAAGAAAAGTAAAAACAAAGGAAGAGTTTTAGCATTGCAACACAGCATCCATTGTATGCACATAGCATAATTTTGCCACAATAACATAATAACAATTATGGCAAGTAATTATCTCCACAGAAACTTAAAAGTAATTTATGAAAAAGCTAGATTAAGTTTAGAGTTCTTTCAGGAAAAGCAAATGCCTCAACTTGAAGGACTTCTGAAATGATCACCAGATAGTGCTTGGCACAAACAGATTGGATCTGGCTAACAGTCAACACAACTGGGAATGCAGAGTAATGATGTTAAACTGAGAGTTATATAATCAACAACCATCTCAGCATATCAGCCATTAAATGCTTTGCTATCAGGGGAATGTGTTTGGTACCTGTCCCTGAAGTACACACAGTTGTTTTGAACTTTGTGGAATAAGAAGCTAAGAAGAATGAGCAGAATTATTTTAGCCAGAAGTTAACAGACACACACACAAACTGAAAACTTTCCTGTTGTGCCCCAAAAGCTAGCTCACTTAACCTTTCTAGTGTTCTCAACTTTTACCCTTAGAAAAGCCCAGAAAAAGGTAGTTGCACTTAGAAACCTTACTGCATCCAATAGGGAAATTACTTATGCCACATGCAGGAGGACTTGAGGCACACAGAAGGCCCTTCTGAGAGGAATTTTGAAGTAACAGCTGAGGTTTCAACAAAGAAATTACCCAATTTCCTAAACAACTTGTAGCTGTGAATGGATAGAGGCAGAGCAACATGAAGGATTAAGAAGTGATAAAATACTTGCATTGGAAAATATGGTCCATGTGCATTCAACATCACGCCCGTGTGTTTTGGTGACAGAAGTTGTTTTTTAACTTTGAGCTCCAAGGGGCTCAAACAGCCAGAATACAAATGGAACTTTATTCCTTTTCTCACATCAATTTAAAAGTCGATTAAGTTCAAAGCAATAGATTTGAGATTCCCCCATGGCAATAATTTAAGGCAGGAATGGCAGAGTTGACTGAAATCACAGCGTAAGAGAAATCAATAACGGAGTTCAGTGACAATCCATGAATGCAATTGAAGAAAAAAAAAAATGAGAAAGGAAAAAAAAAAAAAGGTTGAAACAAAAAGTGCATGGCTTCTTGGAGGAACAGAAAGACTAGCATGGAATAAGATTTATACAGAGAGGCCCTTTCACAAGACTATGTGAGCTTCACAGGAACTAGGAAAAACGTTCCCTTTTTCATTTATGTTAATCATTATTTTGAAAAAAGTATGGATACAGAGTTACAGGGTAAGGGAGGATTGGATGAGGAATCTCAAAGTAGCAAAACCTATCATGTTTAATGTTTAGGATATACATTGAAACAAACAATAAAAGCTTATAGAGTCACACTGCCCATGGATCTGTCAAACAGTTGTCTCTTACCTTTTGATTGTTTTGACCAATTTTAGCTGCATTTAATATCAGGATTGAAGTTTAAAAGACAAAGTCTTTTCTAATTTCAGGAAGGAAAAAAAAAAAAAAAAAAAACCTCAAGCAAATGCCCCTAAGGAAAGAAGAGTTTGCAAAGTGAGCCCAATGCCCAATGACATCACCTGACATGAAGGAATCTTTCCTCAAGTCAGAAACACAAAAGGTCACTAAACTTCTCTTTCTAAGTTCTTCCAGTCATGAAGTATTTATACACTAAGTTAATATGAAAAAATATATGTTTTTCATTTAATATGTAAAATTATATGGACACCCACTCCAACTCTTAAAATAAATCAATAATTATAAACCCTTCTTTGGAAATTTACTTTTCACAGCTCCAGACACTGTATTATTTTGTGCATTACATTAATGAGTAGCTGAGTTCAATATATTCCAAGAACAGTGCTTGTCATATAAATCTAACTAGAAAGCTAGTATAGATATGACTTGCAGATGGTAAGCATCTTCAGATTTATAGATACAATCCTACATTTTTTCTCATCTACTTCACATATCGTTACTTTCAACATTAATTATAAGCTTGTTTTAAAATGACAGAAGCATTACATGGAATGCCAATAAAATTCACCGCCAATGTTTAACTGCATCATAAACCCAAACATGTAAAAAAGTTGAGGAACTTTCATAATAAAAAACTCTTGGAATTATAGCTCAGAATCTTACTTTAATGAATATAATTAAATCTAGTAGCTACTTTTAGAAATACTGCACTTCAGTTGGAAAAAAAAGGGCTTAATCTAAAGTTTAGATATCCTGCAGATAACAGTAAGACTGCATTAAAACCAAATGAGAGCAAAAATGCATATCTCAACAGTATCTCTGGCTTCTGTTCCTTGCCAAATGCCAGTTGTGAGTCTCTGTTCTTTTACATGTGTTTCTAAATACTCAAAAACCTTAAGGGTGTATGTGACACTCAGATTTATAGGTGACATACTGGCCTTGCACTGTCTCTGTGCACAGAGACATCTGCAGTGGGTTTTCTTTTTCTCTTTTTTACATTATTTCATAAATTACAATACTATATTGTAATCCCACATGCATATGTAATACTCGACTTCATATAAGACACTTATACTGTTATATCCTCATCAGGAGGAAGAGCTAAGTGGTTTCTCCTCTTTGCTTCATACCTTCCTCATCTCACAGAATCACAGAATAGATAAAGTTGGAATGGCCCTCTAGAGATCATCTAGTCCAATAGCCCTGCTCAAGCAGGGCCTACCATTCCTGTGGTATGGTACCCTCTGTAGCACAGCACCTTTTCTTTGTGTTCTGGATTATCAGTCCCACTTTGCAGGTTAAGTAAGCCTTAAAGTTAAAGAAAACAGGTAACTGCACCATGCCACAGCATGGGAAGCTTCTAAGGAAGCTCTAGGCTGGGACTAGTGCCCCATTATGTGATCTACCCTTCAGTCATGTTCCCATTACAACACCTACAGTGGGGGAAGCAAAGAGTTGAGATTTACACAGCCATATAATATATTCTGTAATATTCATATGATATATTATGGTTTAAATTAAGTAATATTAAAAAATGAGGAGGAGGATACCAGGCAATTTCTGTGAAATAATGAGATATCCCCTAATGACCAGACAGAGAAGTGAGGAAGGAGCATGATTTTCATGTGAGTCAGTGAGAAGTTGCTGGTAGGCTGGGTTTGAAACACTCCATTAGTCCTCCCTGATGGAGCACCCTCTTTGATAAATTAATTAGAGCTCCGTAAAGCTATTCTAGTGCTCCCTGATTATCAAATAAGGCGTTGACACTATTGTAATGAATTTGTAAATGAAGAGATGGAAGTCAATAAGAATGTTTCAGTCAAACGACTCCTTGTGTGTTAGCACAATCAGCTACAAGTAACCTGACCCCATAATCATGATGAAGGGCTTTGCTTGAAAACACACACTTAAAACTAATCATGTGGAAATAACCCCCTAGGTCCAAAACAAGAATCATTCCATAAATAATCACACAATTAACAATACTATCCCTTTCATAGCTAGTGTTATACAGATCAGAGATTTTGCGAAGCTATGGAAATTTCAACTTTTCAGACTAGCTGTGCTTTTTTCTTCACTTTAATTTGTTTTCGAACAGAGAGTTCTTCCTTCACCACATTTTAACAAACTGTAGCAGAAGGTTAAGGAAAAGATATCACTTCAACTAAACTACAGTAAATACTTGTTTTAGCAGTAAACTAAACACTTTTATCTGTATTAAAATGCTTTGATACCACAAAAAGCCAGAGAGTATCTAATATCTAATATATGTTAACTATCATTGTATTCCAAAAAAAGAAAAAATTTCTGCTGCTAGTTTGAAAACTGATCATTTCTGTGTTCCAATATCACTATCAGTGACGCAAAGTCTGTAAGTCTTTTGCTTAAACAGTGTGAATTCAAGACACTGAATTTCTAAGTTTTAAAGGATTTTACCTGCACCAGAACGACCCTCTTTTTTCAGGAAAAAAAAAATCCTAAAAATAAACTATGTCATACTCGAAGGGCACTTTCCCTGGAAGTCTTTTAATTTTGCATTTACTGCATATGACTCCTACTTCCTGATGTATCAGAAATAGGTCTTGAAAATAGGTTTGATGATGAGCAAAAATAGACACCAGTAGTGAATGGTCACAGTTAGAATTAAGCACAGCTGTCTTTGATATTTGGTTTTCTGAATGGGGAACTGAATTGTTTTAGGCGTGCTACTATAGAATAATGTCTTATTCTTTTTTTTAAAAAATGTCGAACTTCAAATAAATACCAAATATTGACTCCTGCTGTATAATATAGCTGATACCAAATTAGTTAGAAGCCCCAGGCGGAGGTTTCTGCACTGAGTGAATTAATCTTAGCTAGGATTTATAGCCAGCTTTGAAAAATGTAATTCTGACTTTCACTTTTCCTCTCTGAGATTGTCTCATTTTTCATTGGCCCTATTTCTTATTTAATCAGCACATCCTTTAAAAGTAACATAAAACAATGGAATAGAAGAGTGTTTGGAAGAACTTGCATGAAGTACTGAATTAAATTACCAAACATTGTGTTTTTTTCAGGCCTCAGAGTATGGTAACAAGAAGGATTTTACAGCCACAGATTAGTCCAAAACAGAGAGTCAAACTATAAACGTCTATATTGGGATCTCAAATACCTTCTTGACATCTGAACTTGCTAGAAGCATTTGGCTGGCTGGTCACAGGTTTGTCTCATTTCACTGCTTTAAATCCTTACTCATATTTGTCTACACTGCATCTTGCTCTATTAAACTGCCAATTTAAAATACCCTACAAAATTTTAAGCACTGTTATGCCACTTGCTTGCAATCAAAACTGGTATATCTCTTTTTGCTAATAGCAAAAGGAAGCTTAATATATATTTCATTCACACACTAATGACTGCATTCTTCATTCAAATAAGCTATAAGCTGCTTCAAGTTCTGTTAACATATTCTTCTCTTGATTAGAGATGTGTCAAATATTTTCGAAGAATCATAAAATCATTATTGTTGGAAAAGACCTTCAAGATCATTGAGCCCAATCATAAACTCTTCAACACCATGCCTGCTAAATCATGTCCCTAAGTGCCTCATCTACACATGTCTTGAACACTCCAAGAGATGGTGACTCTTGGGCAGCCTGTTCCAATGCTTGGCTACTCTTTCCGTGTAGAAATTCTTCCTAATATCTAACCTGAACCTCCCCTGGCACAACTTGATGCCATTTCCTCTTACTCTACAGGTAATTATTCTGGAGAAGAGATTGACTTCCATCTCATTACAATGTCCTTTCAGGTAGTTGCAGAGAGCAATAAGGTATCCCCTGAGCCTCTTCTTCTCCACACTAAACAACTCCAGCGCCCTGAGCTGCTCCTTGTAAGATCTGTTGCCTTTCTCTGGACTTGCTACAGGGCCTCAATGTCTTTCTTGTAGTGAGGGGCCCAAAATTTAAGTTGCAACCTCACCAGCACCGATTACAGGTCAAGGACCAGTTCCCTAGTCCTGCTAGCTACGCTGTTCCTGATACAAGCCAAGAGGCCATTGGCCTTCTCGGCCACCTGGGCACACTGCTGGCTCATGTTCAGTCCGCTGTTGACCAACACTCCCAGATCCTTTTCTGTCATGCAGCTCTTCAGCCACTCTGCCCCAAGCCTGTAGCACTGCATGGGGTTGTTATGACTCAAGTGCAGGACCCAGCAGTTGACCTTGTTGAACTTCATACAGTTTGTCTCCACCCATCAATCCAGCCCGACCAGATCCCTCTGTAGAGTCTTCCTAACCTAAACCAGGTCAAGTATTCCTCCCAGCTTGGTGTCATCTGCAAATTTGCTGAGGATACACTCAGTCCCCTCATCCAGACTATTGATCAAGTTAAGAAAGAGGACCAGTCTCAATACCTACCCCTGAGGAACAGTATTTGTGACCGGTTGGCAGCTGGGGAACACTGTTCATGACTGGTCACCAACTGGATTTAACTCCATTCACCACCATTATCTGGGCCTGGCCATCCAGCCAGTTTTTCACCCAGCAAAGAATACATCTGTTTAAGCCATGAGCTGCCAGCTTCAACTTAAGAGAGCATCTATCCAGGCTACTCATTTAATGGCAATAGTGCAAGCTATTTCTTAATACATTAGTCTAAAATATATGTATAATAAAGAAATTAAACTTTGTAATTTCTCAGCTATTACAAAGTAAAGCCATTAGCAAAGTTAAAGCTCCAAAACACAGTCATTTCTGGCTTAATATAGTGATATGGACAAAGCTTAGCTATACACTCAGCTGTATAGCATATAACTATAGGGCATATTAGTTTAATAATTTAGCTCAATCAGTTGTTTTTGTCACAATCAAATTCAGAGAAATACCAAGACCTCTCAGGCTTGGAGACAAAACAAGATATAGCCATCCTAAAGATAACTAGGGTCATTGGGAAGAGAAGAAAGATTTCTGACTTTTCAAGTCAAATACTTGAGAAGTCTGCTGCAAGTTGCTGCAAGCGTATGACTGTTTCTGAGACATGCTTTCACTCCTTGGTCAAATAGTATCTACTACTCCCATGGCTTTCTGCCTCTCTGGGCCACAAGAAAACTAACTTTCCAAGGTTCCAGCAGAGATGAAGACACAGGGCTGTTTTGGTGCCCTGAGAAACTGCTCAGGTCAGTCATCTTGATAGATGGTCCTGGTTAGAGGATCAACTATACCAAACTTGAAACACCGATTATCACTACCTGATGTTGGAGTAGCAGACCAGTTTTGAATCATCAGCTGCAAATGACTGACTGGTTAGGCTCAGCTCCATTTTTTTTTTATGGTATGAGTTTCTTTTTTTTTTTTTTTTTTTTTTTTCCCTAGGATGAAAATACAAAACAACTGGTACAAATAAGCTACAAGTAAACTACTCATTTTTAAATTTACGCATAACACCACTGCAACATCAACCCTTTGCTTTTTCCCATCACTGCGGTAAATCTACAGTCTTCATTGCCTGGCATCTACTTGTCCTCCAGGTTGTCCTGTGCTAAAGAGGAAGACATGCAGAGGGCTGAATTGGCAGCTATGCTTGTTTGTAAAGCCAGCAATGCAAACTATCTTTATATTCTAGTCTGCAACAGGAACAAAGAGAAATAGTTATTCTAAAACTATAAGTGTTAGTTATGGAGTAGGATGCAGAACAATTAATCAAACTTGCCACAGATCTCTTAAGATTTGGATTGTACACTCCAAAGAAATCATCATCAGCTTCACTCAAGCCTTTCCTGTGCATACAGAATGATCTAGGTAGAGCTATGACTGAAGCTTGCAAGCAAGAGGTTGAGTTTAAATTTAATGTTGTAAGTGAGCTCTTAAATGGAATTTGTCAAGCACACCCAAAATCATTTTGCAGACATAAAGTATATGTGATTCCATTTCAGCTGAGTTTGCAGCTTTAAGTTTGTTCTACACAAATATTCCTGAAGCTGAATATGGACTGCTGACTAGCAAATTAATGCTTATCCTAAAATACATTACATAGCGGATTTGAAATTGTATTTACGTGTGAAGGTTGCTGCTTCTATTTGATACCTCCAGAAGGAGTTATATGTCTTATTCTAACTCTATCACCCTATTAGAAGATTTTACCACTTACAAAAAAAAATCCAAACAGTGATTTTACATAAATGTTTCCAAAAATATCTGAATTGTTCAAAGAAAAAAATACAAAAAATATTACATGAAATTTCTGTGCTCTGTTTTCATTTTGAATTTTCAATTTTGAATTTTATATTCAGCTCATTCAGAGTTTACATGCAAAAAATACTTGAGAGGTGGAAAAAAGAAGACCATCTCATAACATTTTAAGCCATTATCTGTGGTGGAATTTTCAACTGGATCTGTAAAATAAACTCCCTTGTCAGATATGTTTTACATATAGTATTTACTTACAGTACAGTCTTAGTTTCATTCTTAAAAAGTTAGCAAGTCTCTAAATTTTGTGGTGATGAGTAAAGCCTGGAAAATGCACTGCTTAGCATTTGAAGAACCTTTCGAAATAAATAACCTCAAAGATGATCTTTCCCTTCTCCCCCCAGTTTTCATGAACTGCAAAGACCATCTCATGACTTTTAGCAGGATGACAAGTGATCACTTGGCAAGATGTCAAGCAGATGAGCAGGGATGCTGGCCAGCTGGCTCACAGTATAGCTGGCTCTCTGCCTAGCTTGCCTGCTGGCCAGCTTCCTGCCAGTCTCAACAATTCCCTTACTGGCCAGATGCCTTATCATTTTGCTGGCTAGCTGCATAGATCTGTTCTTTTGCTGCCCATCTTGCTGGTAGATCAGTTTGAGCAGCCCATCCAGCTCCCTGGATGCCCAGGCACCCATCTGGTATTCAGGATCTTCAGGAGACGCATGAACCAAGGCCCACTGTTCCCCTCTGTCAGATTCCAGACTCCTGACTTCTTGTTCCAACACTAAACACTAAAAAAGCCTAAACATCGGCAACTCGAGATCACCACTAAACAGCAATTCCATGCCTGTCATCAGCTCTTACTAAAGATTAGGTGGCACAGATTCACAGATTCTTCATTTTCAGTAACATCCTGGCCCATAATAAGTTCATGAAACTCTCTTTGAAGTAAGATATCATTTAAGTGGCACACAAGGATCAAAAAAAAAAATAATTAAAATAATCATGGTCCATAGTCTTCATCTCTGCATACAGATGTGATGTGCAAAGCAAATAACAATAAAATTGAATGATCTGTGGGTGTACTCTCTTTTTTTTGGTAAAATAATTTGTGATTAAGTCCTTCCAGAAACCACAGGCAAATCTTATCAGAAGAGATAAGGCAATATAAAAGGAGTCTTGATATTTGTGTAGAAAGCCTTTTCCCAAATCTACTTTTCAGAATCTCAGATATTCTTCAAAATCATGTAAGCACATCTTTCAGTGGCATCAATACAAAAAGTGCATGTGCATGCATATGATTTTCAAATGGACCTAACTGTAAGGTGCCAGTTCTACAGACTGAACTGCATGAAATGTTTCAAGTCAGTGAAGAGTCCTTCTACCCATGTGGATGGATCCCACTACATTGCTAAAGAGCATGTTTAGCCCTGCATCATGCATGATTCCTGCCTTCTGGCATGTGCATTGCACAGAGTACCACAGTCTAAGTCTAAGTAATTTCCCAGACCGTCTATTACTTAAGAAAAATAACCGATTCCTCATTGCCGCAAAAGATCACAGTATTTCTGGAAAAGAACAATAATAAAAATGAGGTTTTAGAATGGACAAGATTAACCCCTGGTTCCCATGTTACTCACACGGTCCAGGACACCATGAAGCCTGAAGAAGGAAAGGCCTATAGCTTTTCATTACAGAGTCTGAGAGGACTGAAGTGGGTTAGAATCTCGATTCCCTTTTCCTGTTTCCTTATGGTAGCACTGAATAACAGGTGTTTAAAGATTTTGAGGAGAATTTACTTAAGCTCAGTATTCTCAGTCTATACCATCCAACAATCTTAAAAAGAAAGCTGTACAGTCTTCAGTGATTTTCAAAGGCATTAAGATATCTTACAGTTTATTCAAAAGGTAGGATCAAGCAGGATCCACAAAACTGATACAGTCTTAAAACAGAGTCAAATAGAGCCTGTAAGAAATGGTACAACCTTGCTAGTTATGTTATCCTTATGTGAAACTGTTAAGATGATGAGGAAGTATAGCTGAAATCTTCACCATACAGCTTTTAACAAAACTGCTACAGGCTTATGTCATTTTTGACTTTTTTAGAACACCTGAATGATAAATGGTTTGAGTTATCCCAGTTCTTAGTAGCCCCCCACCCAGTTTGGCCCTAGGCAAAGAAAAAAGGAAAATGTTGAAAGAAAAAGGTTGAAAGCAAAGGAAAAGGGCTGAAGGAAGTTGCCAAGGGAAGGATTTTCCAACCTCATTTCTAGCATTCACAGAATTGGATGAGGCATAATCATGCAATGTCACCTTCTACATTTATTAAGCAACTCCAGGAAATAAATATTAAGAAGCAATGCAAAACTCTGTTTACTAGGCTGTGAAATATAGAACAATTCAACCATGGAGAAAGTGCCCTCATTCATTTTGAGCAGAGACAAAATATATTTTAATAAGCTGGGTAAACAAATATATTTTATATTTTTTTTTTCTCTGGAAAAACAAAGTTTCTTAATTTTTAATCTGAGAAGTGCTGAATTTAAGACTTATAAAGGCAAACTAGGTATATTTTTCAGTATGTGTGTAATATATAATAGTATTCAGACAAGTTCATCTCTTCATTCTGCTTGGAAATCTGCTATATGAACAAATAGCGATGATACTAGCTGAAAATGGGTGTGTAGAATAACTTCAATTTTTAGGTGCAACTGACATTTCCATGCATCACACCATTGCACAATGTAATGATACGACATGATGAAGTAATAATAATAAAAAAGCTCAGTTGCAGCATTGAAAAAGGAAAAAAAAATTGAGACAGAAAACTGCTGTGCACCTATATATCACACCCTCTCCCTAAAAAAAGAATGTCTCATTAGAGATATTCAAGAGGTTCCTACACACTTCTTGTTGCTGGGTAAGGAATGAAAAGGTTGAGTGATATAGTAACGTGTTTAACCTGCTGCTCTAGGATGTTTTTCATTCCTGCCTTTTTATGCGGTGGTTTCCAGAGTTTCAGATCACTGAAAACAGCTACCTTCCCTGCAAAACAATGATGCACTGTGCTGCAATAGGGGCAATAATCTGAGTATTTTTAAAGTTACCGTTACTTTTTCTCTAAATGGAAGGCAAGACTGTCTGACTTTTCTTCGCCCTTTAATTAGTTCATTTCTTCAGAGGTATTTTTTAAAATTCTCTCAGAATTATTTTATTGTCCATTTTTCAAGGATTACCCTATGATCTCCCAGCAATTTTCTGCTTTTCATATTTGCAGTCAGACTAATTCTGTATTTTCTCTGTGCTTTCTCTCTCAACAGAGAGAAAAAGCACATTCTTTCTCTCAATCATATCTTTTATGATGAGCTTTTGTACAGCAGATAATTTGGGGTAGTTAAAGTGAAGCAGCAAGGAAGGAGCATTCTAAAAAGCAAGTGGCATCAGTACACATCATTTCAGGGAGTGAAACAAAAGGCTTATTTGTGAGATTTTAAACTTTCAAGTCAGCAGTGCTTATTTTGAAATAAGCTGCATTGATTCCAAATTTTTAGGAATATAAGAAAAAGAAAAGAGATAATATCAGGCTGTTAGGCACCTATGTAACAGCTGCAAGAAGACTCATTGTCCGTGATAATATCATATGCTTACATACACGTTTATACCTGCTAATATGTAACAGTGCATTTACAATGAATTCTCATTCTGAAGATATTTTTGTTCAAGCAATAATTCTTTTAAATACATTTCTTCAAATTTCTTCATTTTCGTGTCACATCAACTGCTGCAAAAGAAAAGCTATTTGCTTTCCTCCTGCCGTTCAGTGAGGTTTTTATCATTTAGGGATATTAAATACCCCTAGATACTGTATATATCATAGTAAATATACGTCATACTAAAAAAAGTCTGCCAGCAGTCTGGAAGAGCAGGGCATCCAGGAAAAAAGAGTTCGCCAATGGAACTCTTTTTTGCATACAAGTTTTTACATGGGCACTGCCTTTCTTACCTAACTGCACCACATATATACAAAAGAGTATCTCAAACATGTAGAGTTACCTAGATCTACATTCATTTTACAAGCAAAGCCAGTGGAAATTGCAAGTATTTGGAGTATGTGAAATTAAGCCACTTTGACAAGACACCTACTGGTGATTTTAGGCAGCTATCATTAACAGCTATCTGGAACAAATGCACCCTTCATTTAAATCATTTTGAAGTCCTGATAAAATGGGCTAGTACACTGCCTTCCGCTCACCTTCTGCATTCCCCCTCTGCTGCCTCTTTTTTCTTTTCCTACGGCATCTATTTACAATCCTCCTTCCATCTATAGAGAAACAAAGGATACACTCAAAAAAGCTTTTAAGCAGAATTCATTTTGGCACTTGAAATGACCTTTCAAATTTGTTAGTGAACCAGTTACCAACACTAAATGTTTCTTTCCTCCCACTGCTTCCAGCATTTTTTTTTTTGCACAAATAACTTTGCTAATTATCATTAAGAGCATTGACTCTGAAGTGTAAAAAAGTTAAATGTAAAACAGCTGACTATGAAGATACATCGCTAAAAGCTGCCTTCTTCCAGTTTTGACACCTGAACAATTGCGGCATGACCCTGTATCCTGAATAAGTTGGTATAATACACATGAAATAAGCAATATCTTCCCAATAACATTAATTGTGATGTTCCACAGTAGCCAGTCTCCAAACCACTTAGATGTTTATGCTGCTACTTTACACCACTTGGGTCTAGTGACATTAATTGTTTATATACTCTTTAAGAAGAAATACACTGGTCATTGAGAATGACTATGCTGAGGTTCCTTAGCTTTATTTTATAACCTGTAAATCACCTAATTCCTTTGGAAATGCACACAATACCACAGAAGTATTTCAGATAAGATCCTCTGCGCCAGTAAATCAATGTAGCTCTACTGCAATCAACGGTGCAAGGGTGATTTACAGTAGCTGAGAATCTGCCCTTTTGATTGTGGCCAGTGATATAAAATACTCAAGAGGGTTATTACAGTAATATTTTGGAATATATTTTCCAATAAATTATAGTTCTTTAAATAGAGACCAAGGAAACAATGCACTTGCACTGCTCAGCTCACCACGCAGCACTGCGCTATTACACTCTTAGAGCAAAGGATGAACACCAAGGTCTGGAATTCTGCATGCAGCAATTTAAATGAGCCATCTTTATATCATAGGCACTAAGAATCAGAAACCTGCATTTGAAATCACTTGAAATCAATGTAACATGGGAATAACATAAAAGCAGGATCAAGACGATCGCATTACATAATTGCAGTCACAGTTCGATGATATTTCTATTTTTGGAGATTTCTTAGCGGGGTACTTGCTGCTTGTAGCAAGTAGCAGTCTGTACTGGCAAACTAAATCTGCTGGCAAAAGCAATTGAGATATGGCACTATAACACATGCTCTAGCTCTTTCTATTATTCTTTATATAGCTAAAGATGATTTTTCTTATACCACACCTTTCCCCTCCAACACACTTTTTTTTAAGTGACTTTTGTAAAAATGTTAAGGAATTGTGGATCTGTTTTGCTGCCAAGGCTATCTCCTCTTTATGGCTGATCAAATTACAAGATAAGGTCTAGTTCATCCCACAGACTATGATTTAAGGAGCCTTTAAATACATTGAAATAGACAGCTAAGCTACCAAATAAGGCCAGAGTCCCACAAGGTTAACTGTTTTTATTTTCTTTCTGTAACATTATTGCAATGATTCTCATCTGAGAAGGCAAGTAAAGCAAAATTTCCAGGGAGAAATAATATTTTTCCAATAGTTTAAAAAAAAATGACAGACCATCCTTCCAGCATAAAGCTCTCTGTTACAGCTTGGAAATTTATGTCATGAAAAAAAAAAATAGCATAAAAGCAGCCTTTTATTAGCTGCCTAGGAGAAATGGATAAAACATAGGACTAAAAATGAACCTGAATTTAAAAGAGTTTCAGTTCAGGTGAATATTCCCTTTTTTAAGTCAAAACTTAGTAGAACTCTATAAATTAGATGGCTTTGGACCTTCATCTTTGTAAATATTTTGGTTGTTTAAAAACTACAATAAATATTAAAAATGATTATTTCCTCCTTTGTTAGGGAGCCATGCAATGTCTCTTGCTACACAACTTGCCAAGATTAGGGTTTAGAGAGAGAATTTGCAACTGCATACCTGGGCTTAGCAGTAAAGACTGCTAAGAACCCAAGATGAAAAGAAAATAATTATCACTTAATTATTTAATCTACAAAGAAAAAAGGAATATTTTTCCTCTATGAACTCTACATATGCCAGATAACAAAATAATGTAGGGCTCAAGAAAACTCAGAAATCACTAAAATATATTTGTGTACCTGGTATCTGCTTGGTATCAGTTTGCTGCTTAGAAGTTTAGTGATTTTTTTTTCCATTTTGTAAAAAAAATGCATTAATACAGGTTCATTAGACCTAAAAATACTATATGCAGGTCCTCTAATCAACCATATTCTTAAAATCTCAGTATTTTAAGGTAAATCTTTTGGGCTGCAAAAATGCAGTCCCAGAGAGGGCACTGAACTTGCACCCTAAAGGTAAGAAGCAAGAATAACATTTCTTTATTGGTTCAAGAAGCAGGCAGGTATTCTCAATTATGTCTTGCGCTGATTTGAAATCAAAAGCACACGTATATTCTTTGGCAACATTTTGACAATAACATTGACATAAATTCCCACATAAATTCCTCTTAAGACAAGGGAAGATAACATAAAGGAGTTATTGGTCTTGTGTATGATAATTATCACTAAAATACATTTTTTTCTGCATGGACAGAGAGATGCAACCCCACAAAGTCACTGCTCATGACTGTACTTGCCCCTCCCCCCCCCAAAAAAAGAGCAACCAGTGGGATTTTTTTTTTTCTATTAAAACCCGTAGACTTTAGCCTTTACTGAAGGCAGAAAACAAAAATGCTTAGACTGAAGAGTAAGGAAAAAAAGAGTTGTACTTCCCAGAGGGGAGAGAATTTTATTCAACTCAGATTAGAATGAATTATTTTATTTATATGGATAACCCAAAGCTATTTCTGTTAATAGAGGAGAACATCACACACTGACAATAGGGCAACTAAATATGCACAAAGCCTTATTCTGTCCTCTTATTCCATATCTCAACCCCTACATGATCGTGCTGGTCTGTTCCTAGTAGGATTGACAAAGAGACATGCAAGTGGTCTCCTGTCTTGCCTGACAGCCCTCCATAAGGCATGCCCTCGGAGCATATGGGGAAGCATCTTCATTTCTCACTCTTCTTCTGCTCCTTGGAGACGTACAGTACTTAAACAGGTGGAAACATTAGCCTTCTGAGTGGTAGTATTGCTGAGGAGGGTTGGGGGCTTTGCTGTCAATTTTTCTCTCTTAAGTGTATTTGTTTGTTTGTTTGTTTATTTGTAATTTGTTTGATAGTATTGTTTTTGGAGTATACTTGCTCTTTTCTTGCACTACCACCATATTGGTGTAGATAAAAGTGAGTGTACCACTAGAAACACCAGCCTTATGTTCTTCACATAAGTGGAGAACTAGGTAAAGTAGAAAAGTGAATATGTTTTTATGAACTTATGAAAGAAGAGATGAAGAGATTGACTAGCAAAGACTATAATGCTGCTGTGGTTCATGCTATCAGTGGGAAGGTGCTTTCATAGCTGTGTTCACAGTCATGGGCACTGATGGGAACATAGCTGCCGTACATCCTCTCTCTGATTTTCTATGAGTACTCTGACCTACTTTTATCACTAATCTTTCAAAGATAAGTAGGTCTGAGAAAGTGTTTCTAAATAGTTGTATAACCTTGTGAATTTTCTCTCATCACTAGTCTGTCTTCAAGTACTTCAAATTCCTGATTTCTGAAATCTCTGTACCATATTCACCCACTTTCACACTTAAATGATGCTCTACATTTGTCCTCTGTACCCAATTTTGTGAAAATTTCATAAATCAAGACAGCAGGTACATGTGCTAAAACCTAAGTGGGACTCTATCAGCTTGGCCAAGTTGTGATGAGTGTGCTGCTTCCCCACTCCAGTTTCCCACACAGAGCTGTGGTTCAGATTACGGTGCCTACCTTCCTAAATCTCTCTCCCCTATCCACTGAATATTAACGTTATGGCTGCATCCTGCTGGGAGTTGTTCCAATGGAAGAGAGATAATGTCAATGCTATTGCCAAGGATTAAGATGGCATCATCAAAAAGTCATGGGACCTGCAAAAATGACTATAAATCAATTCCAGAAGTAGGGGGAAAGCCCATGAAGCTGGTGATCTCTGCTTGCAAGGCAGTGGGCTGCATGCCAGCATCTTCTCTTCAGCAAGAAAGCCTCTCAAAGTTACTCCTCAATGTGGAAAGAACCCTTACCAGCGACAGATCCATGGGAAGTGAATATATCATGCTAAACTTTCTAACACTGAAGGATGGATTGTGCATATAATTCCTTAGACATAAACCAGTGACCAAATCTGTATGTAAAATTGGATTCAGCTGCACCCAGACTCCTCTGAGAAGGAGTTTGGAAAGCAAGTGGGTTCAATCTGAATCCCATGACTCAACAGGAGGGTCTTTCTAGTAATTTTGTATAATCTTGTCCTCTATGCAGTAAATAACAGTGACTTTGACATAGAATCTCACTAAAACCACTGTTCATATCAATAAAACATACTACTGTTTCTTTCAGTGAAGTGCATTGCATTACTAATTAAAATTCTTAGAATCACTGTAGAGGAAGACGAGAAGGGGAAAGATAAGAAAGCAGGTGGTCCTGCTCCCAGACCCTTCAAGGGTCAGACACATCCAGCCCACTCCATTCACTATTACATCTCTAGCCATTGGCTAATTTCTTAAGGAGGTACATATCCCATATCCTTATCTCTTCCCTGACATGTCCTTAAGTCTTTTTTCAAAGACCTTCTTCTTCCTAAAATTTCACTAATTCTGTCTTTGCATTGCAGTTTTCATTCCCTCTTAAATGTTTAAGCAATGATAGACATGCTTCAGATATGCTTCTGCTCTTTCTCATTTCCTCTCATGCATGGTAAATATTTTTGAAAGGTTGGAATACAAAGTTCTGCTGATGGCAAGGATAGAATAGGATTGCTTTCATTCCTAATTATGTGACTTACTTTTAACTGGCTGGTAAGTGGGTCACATTAGTCCCTTTGCACCTAGAGGTTTTCCTTTTAATGGGTGGCCTTGCAACACACTCCTCTTAATTTCTAGATATTATAATCTGACTTTTTCCAAGGGGAATGACAAAATACCTTTCAGTCATGATTTGTTTCTTTTATGAACACTTAATTGACACAGACTATACACAAGGATCATGAACTCTGTCGTATTCAATATAATAGCTATGTGGAATGGGAGATATTATGATTTAGTATATAGCTTAGCATAAGAAAGATGAATCATTTCTGAAAGAAGTTTAAAGTATATATTTTTATATTTTTTCCTACACTGACTTATTTTTTAAAGAAAGACACACACATTATGAGACTTGAATACCCTGTGTGCTTGTGAAGTCTCAATTTCAAATCACTAATAGGTGTTGGAATATCATTATTATTTATACATTTTTTTCTTTTACCTATCTGTACTAGATTTATGGTGTTATGTATCAACAGTTGTGGTGATATTTTACCCACTATCAACTCATCTGATGCTGAGAAGCCATTTATTCATTAATTAACTATTTGGGATTTATAACAAGGAGTTATGACATTATGTAAATTTGGCAAAACTGTTCCACTTTTGAACTCAAATTCATGTCTTGAAATACTTACATAACTGAATTGCTTGTCAGACAGCACTTACAGTTGGGAATACAGTTGGGAAAATAATAAAAAGAATGTATCATAGGTACATCAAATATGCCAAGTCTTATGCCCAAGACCTATAGTTCAGATACCCAAGATGAAAATATGCATTTTCAACACATCAGTCATACTTGCACCATCACGTATTGTGGGTACAGCTACTAATTACATTTATCCAACTATATCTACAATCTGAATGGTACATTAAATTCTTCCAACTCCTGGGTTAACGTATAGCACTGCAAATTGCAAACCTGTAAAACTGAGTTCCTTGAAGAAACAACATCTGAAAATATTTCAGACAGTATCTAAAAACAGTCAAAATTACCAAATGAACATATGCATCAAATTTATCAGTGCTTTTTATAAGGGAGTGAAAGTAAATATTTCATAAAATGAGCCCAAAGAATCCACTGAATTCACAAATTAAATTACAGCTCAGATTTTTGGGTAGAAAAATATTTGGAAATAGTGAAGAGGATTGTTTTAGACATTATAAAATAATGCCTAAAAATGAGGAATTATAATGAAATAATATTTTATCTGTCCCTATTGAACTCATGATAAAACAAAACACCACCATGTAATTAGCAATGAAAGAAAAAAAAACATAGCTCACAGTATGCTTCTGTCTCAGTTTGTTACAAATCCAAGAGAAATGGATTTTGGATCCAAAGATTGGACAGGATCCAAGTGAAAGATTACAAATCTTTCTAAGCGCAAGATCTCTAGATATTTTAAGCCAAAATGATCCTAATGAAAAAAAACCAAACAAACAAACAAAAAAAAAACTTTAACTGTGGATTTATTTCCTGAAATAAATCTGCAATTATTCAGTTCTCAGCATTAATATCCTCAGATATTATGATAGTCTTCCTTAACAAGAAACAGGCCACACCTTTAAGTTGTTCCTTTGAGAGCATGACACTAGAAAACTGAGTCTGCTACTAGCATATTGAGCTAATAACAAAGTCAAAGTTCAGCTCAAAAGCAGAGAACATGTCCCTTAGATCAACTCAAAGCAAAATAACTAGAAACTAGTTATTGGACTAGTTGGACTAACTATTGGACTATAACTAGTCCAAGCACTTTGAAGTCAGATTGCATTTTCAAAGGTAAACAATTCATTTCCTTCTGCCTCTCAACCACAAAGGAGCTTCAATAATAACTAAATAAATAAAGCACATACACAAGATCGATGTTTCCTCATATTAAAAATACTTGTCACAAATGACAAAAGACACTGTTCAGTCTGAAAAGGAAAAAAAAATGGCAAAAACACAGATGTACACACAGACATATGTTTTGAAGACTATAAAATACAGAAACCTTCTGTCTCAAAAAAACCCTTGAACCTGGGATTGACCTTTATTGATTCCCTGACTGGGTACACTTAGGAGAAGATTCCAGGGACATATTACTGTCTACCTGCCCTATTCTTATATTAAGCATCTATTTTTGACCACTGTCATAGATATTGTGGAAGGTTTTAGTCTAACTCAGCTAACCATTCTTACAATATCTATTTGAAATTCCTTTACTCATCAGTATTTCATACTGATGTAATGTCAGTGTTTCACAGAATAACTTCAAGAACGTTATATTCATTTCAGCTCAGACTAAGAAATGTCTTTGTTTGGAACTCTCTTTTCACTCAGCCTGGAGAGAAGATATTCTTTGTGCTTGACATTCTTGCAGATGCCATTATCTGACCTGAGGCTTCATGGTTTGAAAGGAGAGGAGGTAGATGTCTTCCTCTTTCTCTCCCTCTTTCTATTTCATGTTAAAATAAGCCTTTTCTTTCAAACCATTTTTTTTTCATTTTCAGAGAGAGGCGATAGTCTGGCATGAAAGACTGAGCTTCAAGTCTTTCAATGACTCTTGAAGGAATGAGGGGAAAAGAAAGGCAGAGCAAGAATTTGAACTTGAGCATACTCTATCCAAGGGAAGCTTCCTTAACTGCCTAGTCTTAGCTGAATCTGTTCTTCTGCCCCCAAATTATGAAGCCCTTTATGTCAGGACTTGCACACGTTGCTTGAACACAGCTTCTGATGTCCTCTTTGTTGTTCTTTATACAATGCCTTTTTTTCCTCTGTAGCTTCAGGATTTTAGCATGTGTCATAACAGACCTCTTCCTTCTCCAGTCCTGTCAACATTGTGAAAGGTAACTTATTGACCCTTGGTGGTGGGACAGCAGAAAATAAGCTATACCTTTCAATGCCTGTGCACCAGCATTCATGTGGACACCAGAAGAGCAATGTCTGAAATCTGAATAATCTGACTTAATGGTGTTTGCTATTTTATGAAAGCAAGGTCTGAAAGAATGTGCTCAAGATTTTTTTTTTCAATTTCAGAACAAAATATGACAGCAGACTGTATGAAGACTAATGATCTTTACATCACATGCCACAATCAGCTCTTCCACCTCTGTCTTATTAGTCCCTCTTCAAACCACCAAGGATAACTAGAAAGGTGGCAGTCTAACAATAGGTCAAACTATGGAAAAATCTCATTTAGTGAAACAGAGCTACATGAACTGCTTCTTGAATACTGGGCTGTATAAGGAGACAGGAGAAGAGAGGAGAGGAGATGAGAGTGGTAGTCAGTGGTGCGGAGTCCAGTTGGAGACTGTAGTTAGCGGTGTCCTGCCAGGGGTCAGTCCTGGGTCCAGTCCTGTTGAACTTACTCATTAATGACCTGGATGAAGGGATGGAGTGCTCCCTCAGCAAGTTTGCTGATGAGGGCTGCAGTGCCATCCAGAGGGACCTGGACAGACTGGACAACTGGGCAGTGAGAAAGCTCATGAAGTTCAACAAGGGAAACTGCAGGGTCCTGCACTTGGGAAGGGATGACCCCAGACACCTGTACAGATGAGGGGTTGACCTGCTAAAGAGCAGCCCCGCAGAGAAGGACCTGGGCGTTGTGGTGGATGACAAGATGACCATGAGGCAGAAGTGTGCCCTGGTGGCCAAGAAGGCCAATGGGATCCTGGGGTGCATTAAGAAGAGTATCTCCAGCAGACCAAGGCAGATGATCATCCCCCTCTACTCAGCCACATCTTCAGTACTGTGTACAGTACTCCTGTACTCCTCAAGTGAGGAAGTAAGGAGAAGGGGGCCGGCTTCTTTTCAGTGGTGGACAGTGATAGGACTAGAGGAAACGGCCACAAGCTGAGGCACCAAAAGTTCCACAGGAACTTAAGAAAACATTTCTTGACAGTGAGGGTGACAGAGCACTGGAACAGGCTGCCCAGAGGGGTTGTGGAATCTCCTTCTTTGGAGATCTTTAAAACCCGCTTGGATGCAGCCCTGTGCCATGTGCTCTAGGTGACCCTGCGTGAGCAGGGGGGTTGCACTAAATGACCTCTGAGATCCCTTCCAGCCTTAAGCATTCTATGATTCTATGATTCTATGAAATAAAAGATTGAATGTTTGTTCTCTGAACAGGTGATGCAACCACACAAACTGACATATAAAGATGGACTCACATAAAAGTATGAGAGTAAGCCTGTCTCTTGATATTTATATCCACTATACCTAGCAAAATTAATCAGCAGAGCAAAATCTAAATAGAGAAAGATACCTAAAAATTAATAAAAGATTTTATAAATAAATAAAACAACACTATCCATTTATCTGGTCCTAGCACTACCATGTACACTTCTTTTTCCGAAAATGTGGGAAACTCAAGATGTGGAGAGGAAGAAATATCATTCTCAGTTAGTGCAGAAGTCTACACTACAAGGAAACTAAATAAATCTCACTAAACAAATATTACCTCCAAAACTACAAGATTTTTCAGTTGTTTTCTCAACTATTTCCTGTTAAAAAACTGAAAGGTAATTTTAAGATCAATCTTGGATGGCTTTTATCACAAATCTCCAAAATAACTCTGCTAAGATAAAGCAAAAAGCAGTTTCCTTACATAAACTAGTTATACTAAGTCACATAGAGAATAAGATTTGCAGCTGCTCATACATATAGTTAACAGCTTCAATCTGAAAAAAAAATGTTGATGGTCCCCACACACCCAGCTCCCACTCAGAGATGCAGGCTGCCTCCTCGCTACCATACGTGCAGAGACATCTGTTTTAGAGATATCAGTGTGATGCCTGATGCCACTCAATTTTACTTAGGCAATCATTGCAGAATGCCTGTTGCTATATATATAATCTTTTGTTGATAGAGCTACATGGAAATAAAAAATTAATAATGCAACAAAAAATACACAAATATCATGCTCTTGAATTTAACTTTAAGCTAAATATTTTTCTGGTATATCATTATGCAGTATATTTTTGAGGGAATTGAGATGAGGCTTACTGGGAAATACATTTCTACAGAAAATACCTCTTCAGCTCAATTATGCTGTATCAGTTGCCTTTGTTTTCTGTTCCCTGTAGAAAATATGTTACTCTGTCAAAGGTTTGCCTTTATCTTTAGTAAATATGATCAGTAACTATGGTAAAGTAGCTTGGAAAAAGATTATTTTGAAAGAAAAGTTTCTTTTTTTTTTTTCTGCCGTTACATGTTTGTCTTCCTTTAAAGTTATTCTAAAATATTGAAAAGCTACTTTGAAACGAGTTCAGATGAGTTTTTAATCAGTTGCACTTTCAAAAATTATTTACAAACTAGTTCGATGTGCACAAAGATTGAGCCCATTTACAACATATTTACAATGCCTTATCACAACAAAGGAATAAAGACATAAACACATTTGGGTTCCCAAATAATGAAAGAAAAGTATTCAAAAAGCAAGATGATTTGTCCCTTTTAAGATTCTATTTCCTTTCAAATGAACAATACTGAAAGCCTTATTTTTTCCCTGAAAGTTTTGAAAGGTCTTCTGCCTATGACCCTTCCTTTATTACCTTTTGCAGAATTGAAATCTCTACAACATTTGGATTTAATACCCATATCTTCCCTTTGTATTCTAAACAGTACACAGCAATAATATAGCAGCAAGGAAACTACTTCTAGTGAAAAAGAAATGTTTGAACTAAGCAAATGGTTTTGAACTAGTTTTACCTCTCCAATCTCCAAAGTCTGATCAAGACTGAACATAAAAAGGCAGAACATTTAACAGAAGAGCCTGGTTTTGAAGATTTGCAGGTATATTTCAATATCTCATTTTTCTTGCTACCAGAATTACAGCCAGCATTTCCCTTTTGACTGCTTAGACTAATTGAAATCAGGCTATCCCCTTTTTGCATTTTTTCCCCTCTTTTTGCTGCTCTTTTGATGACGGTAAACTTCAATTCAGGAACCCTGAGGAAAACTGAAATAATGAAGAGATCTATCTCAGGTATAATACAAAACAAAAAGATTATATGCAATTCACCTTGAAAGTAGAATCTATCATTATTCCCTTTCATGGCTATTTAAAAAGTAGGGGAAAAGAGAAAAGCTGCTGAAATAATATTTTCACCTTTATACATGGTCCTTAAAAAGTGTCATGGTTGAAAAACCATCGGAAATTCTATTTTGTATTTCCATTGTGAAATTAAGAGAGCTTTTGCATTCTGAACTCTACCTACACACTGAGGCAACAGACCTCTAGATTGTTCTGGCTCTTAAATAGGTTTGCTTTGGAGAAAGTAGAAGGAAAAAATGCTTCAATAGACCACATATTAATGAAATAGTAAAAACTTTTAAGAAGCTTTCTTTCCATATTTATTGTATCCGGACAGTTAACTCTGTACTTACAGGTCCCAAGATATTCACAGTTTCCTATAGGAGATTTAAGTATTTTGCTACTTGGACAATTGTGGCTGTATATCTATTATTACAGCAACTTAGACTTTTATGTGAATACATATTATTAGTTGGTGGCACTGCTCAAATGCTATCTGATTTTGGAAAAGGACAGATCTGCAGCACTATCACAGGATAGACAATATGGATAAGCTTCAAACTGATGTTGTATACACTGAATTTTTTTCCTGTGTCTCCAGACTAGTCTATACATAGCCTGTAGAAAATACTTAGGTAAAGCATATCCGAAAAGTGGCTTGAATGGTCGTGAATATGAGAGAGCCTGCACATTTTTTTTTTTTTTTTATTATTCAATGCTATGCAACAATCCTCATGCAACTACTGAAGCACCCTCAAATGTTTAATCATGTGCAAAGGATCAGCTGGTAAGTCCAAGAGCAGGTCAGGTCATCTTTTCCCTGCAGTTTCTCCTTCTTCACAGATAATATATTCTTGATTTATAAAGAATATGTGTCTGGAAATTAAGGGATTTCCACAACATAGTGAATTAAACACAAATTCAATAAAATACATTAGAGCTTATCTTTGTGTTTGACACTTAGTTAACATAAGCACTTGTACATTTTTTAAACCCTCTTACATTTTTCACTGCCAATGAATCTGTGATCCTCTGGGGGCTTCCCTCTGTATCTACTTGAGCACTACAGAATTTTAAGTGCTTAGAATAATTTACAGAGAGCACATTCGTACATATTTATGATATATTCTGTTAGGCCTAAAAATGTAGCATCCCAAAAGTATAGGAGAAATTAAAATTCCAGATTAACAATGGTATAATTTTCTTCTCATTTTCTGATTCTAAGCTTGTGCATAAAAAAAGGGGATCTAATAGTGTGGCACATAAGAAAAAAAAATTAAAAAATGGTGGCCTAAGCATAGGAAGAAGATTCAGAAAGTTAGTGGTGGACTGCTCTTTTTGGTTCACCTATCCTTAGGCATTTCTAATTGACAGCTAACGAGCCATAGTAAGTTTAAAGAGAATCAGAATGAAAAGTTTAGGGCATCATTTCTTACTCTGCTTTCCAAAATCCAAAGTCCTTGTCTGATATGTGCTTGATCCCACAATAAAACTACACATTGGAATGAACTGCATTAGACAGACATATGTTTGAAACATAAAGTCAATTTTCATTTCATTGTATTTCAGTTAAACTCAGTGTCACCTAAATGTAGTCATTCTCCCAGGACGGAAGGAGATAGTTATAAGAAACTAACAGGAATTACAGAGATGAGGCCAGACTAAGAGGAAAACTTCAAGCATCTTTGTGTAGACTACATAAATACCATATTGGGAGAGCGATGCAAAGTATATTGTTTTAGGGATACCAATACAATGAAAAATATTGTACTTGAGTCTTAGAAAAGGACTAAGAACTCATTTAACTAATAGGCATCAAAGGCACCACATCCCATTTGCATTCACCTTTATTGTAAGAGTTCCTATCCCTCCATGAAGGGCAATATTTGACCATTATTTAATGGTAATCTTTAGGGAAAAAAAAAAAAAAGGATAAAGTAAAAATACTAAATAAAAGCAATAGGTTCTGGTGTTTGGAAAAATTGTACAGATGACTTAGAATAAATACAGACTATCTTTAAAAAAAGTGTTCTCCTTCCTTTTGAAAAAATCAACTACTTAAAGAACCAAATACAGGAGATGAATTGAAAAAGCTTTCTGAAAGTGGAAATCATGTGCAATTATACAAAATAGAAAAAGATATAGACTTTGTCAAGCTAAAATGTTAGATAAAAATAAAAATACAACACACAGGAATGTCACAAGAATGTTGTGAAGTAACTTGCCTGAGATCTAAACATTTTTGTGTTAATATCAGAAGGAGAAATTGTGCCACAGAATCATGGTACATACTAGAGATCAAAATGAGATCAAAAGGGAATAAAGCCAAATGAAGAGGTTTAATCTATTATTTCTATGAAAATTGCTACAGAAGTACCCAAGTACATTTCCACTGCTACAACTTCTCTTTACTGAAGTGGAGAATCACAGAATAATTTACTTTGGAAGGGGCCTTTGGACTTCCTAGTCCAAACACTGCTGAAGGCAGGGCCATCTCAGAACAGGCTGCTCACTCCATAGCCTCTGCCCCAGTGTTGAACCACCCTCACTGTGAAATTAGTTTCTTCACGTCTCTAAAGATGGGGCAACCCAGTTGCCCGAGTGTCCAATGGGAGCAGAAACCAACCCAAGGCACACAGTGTTTGAATTAAGGCTTTTATTACCTCCATTTCAGCATGGGGGCTCCCCTGCAATTTCCTGGTAGGAGAGAATGATAGGGGGATTCCAGGAACCACTGAGCATCAGTTCATGGAAAGGAGTATGTGTGTCAGGGGGAAGGTGAACTTATGCTCTTGTGCATAAGTTGCTCTTACACAACTACTAAGCACAGGATTGTAGTGTATTACAATTCGATTGGTGCTAAATAGGAGGTAAACAGCACATAAGCACCATGCAGTATAATGCAAGATAACAAGCGGAGTCCGCGTACATGGTGTATGCGAAATGGCCATTCGTCAAGCACGGAGCATAGTACAGTTAGGAGAGTTGGGGAACAGTCTGGCCAGTCCCCATCACCTATTTCCTCGATATTCTTCCGCATCCTGTTCTTCTACAATAACTAATTGTTTTTTCTCAGTAGTTGTGATTTTTTTCTGCTATCTGCCACCCTGCCACTCCACTTCATTAAGAAGAGACTTTGTATCATTACAAAGAGACTGACTCCTCTGATCTCTTCCATCAGTTAATGAAATCATCCAAAGTCTCCTCTTCCCAAGCAGAAGGAACTCCACTAATTCCTGTGTTCCATTATTTATTAAATCGAAGTAAACAACATCCACTATTTCCACATCATTCTCAGAGCCAGTTATATTAACAAAGTTATCTTGCTGGCTAGGCACAGCTTGGTCCTTGTCAAATCTGTGCTGGATGTTCCCAGTCACCTGTCGTCCTTCACATACTTAGAAATAATATCTAGGAGGAATTAACTTGCAATCTTTCATGGAGCTGAGATGAGGCTGACAGGTTTGTAGCTTCCTGGATCCTCCTGGAATGCCAGAATAACCCCCCTGATCCACTCATTGGAGTATGGTGCTAAAACTTGATTTGGACTTAATGTTAGATGAACAAGAAGTGACAGTGAAGACAATCCTGTCTGAAAAAGAGGTTTTAGAATGACCCTCTGCGGGAATCTGGAGACCATTAAGTCTGACCTCCATGCCATAGAAATATTGGAAATTATAATAAAGAATGGAATGAAAAGACATGTTTTAAACCTTAAAAAAAAAATGGTTATCGGACACTGGTCAAAAGATAGAAAACAAGTAATAAATATTTGACTTCTGCAGTGGATGGTCATTATCAGGAGAATATTCATGCTGATCAAAAAATTCATAGACTATCTAGAAAAAGATGACAAAGCTTGCAGTTGTCACAGAATACTTCCAAATATACAAAAGCAAATTTCACTCTAAGTGCTGCAGGAAATATGGACTGGACTATAAAATGATAAAATAAATTCAATTTTTCATATGTGCAAAAACATGCACTAACCATATATACACAGTTCTGCCACTCAGGAAGAAGATGACGGAGTCACTGTGACAAATTCCCTGAAAAGCCAGTTTAACTAACAGTGACATTTTGTATCACTAACTTTACAAAAGTCAGACATTACTGAATAGAGGGTTTGCAAACAAACAGAAAACATCTGTATGACTTTCTATAAATCCTTAAGAAGCTAGTACAGCATACAACACCTTTTTTTTGTTGTTGCAGAAGATAGTGAGGACCAACTCTATAAACAGATTAAAGCGAACACGGTCGAACACAGAGAGATAGATTCACTGCAGGTGTTAAGTATCACAGCACAGGAAATCTGCAATTCAAATCACCATTTGCCAGAACCTTTCAAATCATACCATGGGATGGACATGTGCCAGGGATTCACATATCTCTGCCAGTTACACTGCTACGCTCAGTCATTCAGTGTTTCAGACTAAGTGTATCTTCAGTCAGACCCAGTGCAGAAGTTCTGATATTATGTTTTGTTGAATAATGTAAATCAGATTAACATTTTGGCATTCATGTCAGTTTTTAAGTTCTAAGGGTTTTGTTGTTGTTGCTGCTGTTGTGTTTAAAGTAGTTCAGGAAAGGAAAAAAGAAAACATTACATTTTATCTTGACAGAAAAACCTGGGAATTGACATAATTAAAAGACTAATTCAAATATAATTTCAACATGTGAATTTAGTATATATTTTGAATGCAGACAATTTTCAAAGATAAATGCCACAGATTCGACTAACTCCTGCTTACTTAATCAGTCACACTAAGCTGAGGGTGGGCACCAGATGGGGCACATGGTTAATACAGCCATCATCTGTAAGTGTTCACAAACCACATTTTCTTTTTATCAGAGCTACTTCTTAGGATAGGTTTTTGAGAAATCTGAAAGCAGATGCCATTGAAACATATGAAACATGGAGGGAAAAAAAGATCTTTGGTCACTCTAATATATTATATTTACCTTCACTTTATAATAAACACATTAAAAATGGCACATAAGATAAATTGAGAGAAAATGTAGTTCAATAAAAGTATCCACATTGGATGCCTTTACATTTAATGGTATGCTGAAGACCATCTCTTCCAACTGTTCTTTATTACATATTACTAGATGAGTTTAGGTTATTAGTCACTAACTGTCATTGAAGTGAATAGCGAATAAGAATAAAATTTTCTGAATGTATTCATTCAAAAAGAGGCAAACAGAAAAAAGAAAAATTATAAAATGACAAAATTTGAGTAATTGGAAATTTCTTTTAATCTTGAAGCAGAAGAGGGAACTTGGATATTACAGACCCTTCACATTTGTGTTTCTTTCCTTTTCAACAATAATGTTGAAACTTGCACCTTTCAGTATGAGAAAGACTATTATACATGATGAAATGCAGTCAAGCTACAGCAGCTTAGTAAATTATTATCAAAAACTTAACCCACCTTATCTTTAACCATACATTTGTAAAGGAAAAACATGTTACCTCAAATTCAGTACTAGAGGTATAATTTAATGCAATCCAGCTTACAATTTTACAGACATATATTACCTTATAGATATTTCTGGTCATTTATATGGCCATCTATGGCATCTTAAGAGATGTAACTCATTACAATGCTGAATTCAATCATATTCCATCATATACCCATGTTGTAAGAGCTCCAGGGTTACCCTGAGTCATGGCTGAAAAAGAAAGCTTTGGGGAGGAGTTTCTTTAGCATTGTTTAGCATAGTTTCTTTAGTAAAAGAAACGATGCTAAATAGGCTCAGGAGTTCAGATCATTTCATAAAAAATTGAACAAAAAGTTGCTTTTGCTGGAACTCAAAAAACAAAGAAACAACTCCCTCGCTCAAACCCCACTCCGACAACAAATCATTAAAAACGTTCTTTCTCTACTGTAAGCAATTTGTTCCACCCAGAACCATGGGTAACTGATCATTGAAAACTGAACCTTATCTTTAGGCATCTAAAAAGCTTAAAAAGCTCAGAAAAGGTGAGCTTTCATTTATTTTGTTTTGTTTTGTTCTGTTTTGTTTTGTTTTGTTTTTCTTCTCTAACTTATTTGTTTTTACCAAACATGTTTTTCTTTTCCCAATAGGGGAAAAAAAAAAATCTTTCATCAGCTCAGTAATGCTCCTGCTCACTGTGCAACCAGGAAGACTACCTGAGAGCTACTCAGCAACATGGCTCTTCAGTCTTCTCTCTCTTCTCTCTTTTCATGTGTCAAATTCAGAAACAAAGTCTTTCTCAGTAAGTTAAACACTGGTTCAAATCACAGTTCTCTTCTTGGTCAGAAGAAAAAAATCTTACAGCTTCAGAACTTGGCAGACAGACCTGCCGAGCAACATTTAAACTAAGGCTGACAAACAGTATCCATACAGTAAGCTGGAATAGTTCCACTATGCATTCACTCACGTAGAGTGTTCACTGCGGCCCAGATCCCACTTACACTAAAAAAATCTCAATTTTTACCTACATAATTATTCAAGTTTCACCAGAATTATCACTAAGTCAAAACCTAAACTTATTCAAGTTTCACCAGAATTATCACTAAGTCAAAACCTAAACTTATGCCAAAGTACCTCTGAGTTTGTATTCTTAAACATAGTGTTACAGCCTTGCAGAACAGTCACTTGACATGTAATAGCTTTACAGAAGACTATACCATTTTAGATGAACCTTGACTGAAATTTCTTCACTTGCATAGGATCAGTGATATACCGCCAACATCACTTCAGGAACTACCAACAAAAAAATATATTTTTGGTGATACCTCTGTATCAGAAGTAAGTGAATCTGGAACTCCTGCTCTAGGTAAATCTAACTATAGTACCTATAACTCCTCTTACATGGAAATGTCCATTTATATTTACTTAAAAGCTACCTGAACCAAATTTAAAACTCATCATACAATCACAGAATCATAGAATGCTTAAGGTTGGAAGGGACTTCAGAGGTCATCTAGTCCAACCCTCCTGCTCACGCCGGATCACCTAGAGCATGTGGCACAGGGCTGCGTCCAAGTGGTTTTTAAAGATTTCCAAAGAAGGAGACTCCACAACCTCTCTGAGCAGCCTGTTCCAGTACTCTGTCACCCTCACTGTCATAGAAAATCTTTCTACCTGCTTCAATTCAATCCCACTTGTTTTTTGTTTGTTTGCTTTGCTTTTGTTTCCCCACAAAAGGGTATAATGTGAAATGAAGGCAAAAACAAGGGAGACATGAAAATATCTTTTCACGGAATTATTATTCACAAAGCCTACCATTGTACTATTAACTCAAAAAAAGGAGAGAGAGGACAAAAAAAGAGCCTGTGGCAGTGTCATGAAGTTCATCTTGGCACATACCAAAGCTTTCCTCCTAAGGTCACGGAAGATAACTTCTACCTAACTTCAGCCATCTAGGACTTCAGTGTCTGGCCTCATTCACAAAACCAGTGATCAAAAGTTCCTCTCTTTAGAAAGGACAGACATATATGCACATAAGAATTTTTCACATCTTAACAAACTGACAGAGAGCCCACACAAATAAGCTTTGTTTAAAAGTTTGAGGTAAATATCTATAGCTGAGATAGCTATGCCCAGCTTCTCTTATAAAGCAAAGAGAGAAACAAGCCTTTTTAAGGAATGGTTCATCTAGTCCACTTGACATGACGACTTTAAGACATAGAAAATCATGTGTGGGACTCTAGCTAAACAGAAGGAGTTCAGAGTGAATAACTTCCTTACAGAACATAGTATTTAGTCACTGGAGTCCCACTAAAGCTAGAAGTAAGGGAAGTAAGACTAAATACAAACATAAGTCTGACAACTATGTACATAAGTTTAATTTGCCTGAGGAAAAACCATGGCAAGTCTTTGCCAATACATATTTAACATCTTTATATAATGTCTTTTGCCAAGGATAGTTTATAAATCATACTATTAAGCTAAGGTGTGACGAATCACCAACTTGTAAGAGCATGGAAAAGAACTTTTTAGTGTATGATCATGACTTGCTAGTAGTAGGTGACCATAATGATTTGGATCAACCTAAGCGTAATATGTTCTCACATTCTCACTCCTAAAGAAAAGATATAGTATAAGCATTTTAACTGTAGAGATGTATCTATGGATTCTCTTTGCAGACAGGCGCTGCTCCTTATGAAACACTGACGTTATGTTTTTTGGGTGGACTGAGGTGGGACGCCATCCAGGGACTTCTTCATATTAACAGTTTATCAATTTTTTATACTTTGCTTAAAAGCTACCAAAAACAGTTTGCTAATGTAGTCTGTTCAGTTTCATATTGGTGGTACTTGTCTGATATTTCAAGAGAAAATATATTTTTTTTTCAGAAATGACAAAGTCACTGTGAAATACGAGATTTCTTGCACACACATACACACAAGTTCTAAAGCATCTGAAATTAAGTCATTTGCTATGTTTTGCTTTTGTTTGCTATGTTTTGTGTATATAATGGTTGGATACAGAAATGAACATGCATCTTACTGGCTTACAGTTTCATTGCTAGCTTTCCAAACATGCCAAAATATACTCCAATGTTACTGCTTCCCTTTTGCTTTGGACAAACAAAAGGAAGCCAGGAGAAGTGGACATACATGCAGACAGCTGGGCAAAAATTGAGAAGCAATTAATATTGGTAATTCTCTGCACAGCAAACTGCCTAGCTTCTTCTGTTCTTACCTATGTATATATTCCTAACAATAGCATGTATTTGTCCAGGTACAAATGTTCTTCTGGCACCTCCTACAGGCATTTTATATTATTCTGCTAACACTTCAGGTTTCCTCCAGGCATTTGCACTTGGCATCTCACATAACACATCTTCAAAAGAGTGCCATTATCATCATCGATTTTTGTCTCTCGATTTTTGCCAGGTCCCTCAAGGTCCCATAAATTTTGCAGACACATCTCCTGAAATGTTTGTGAGAACTCAGCATTTCCTTCTCCACTAATAGATCCTAGTCTGCAGTAGTCACCTATTCCATCTGCTAATCAAACACTAATAAAACTAACTATTTGAATTTTCTTGTCTCTCAGATAGTTCTCACTGCATCTAATGTATTATTCACCTCCTACCCATTTACTCTGCATAACTCCTTATCCTTCCCTTACCACTTGCCTATTTAATATGTAGCTTATTTCTCATTAGCATAACTAATCAATTCAAAAAATAATGGTAAACCGTTTAGCTAAATTAAAACAGCCTCAAATATCTTCTTGAAAAGTTGCAAATATTAAAGTATTTAATCCACATACATAATATCTATCATAACATTCTCAAATGCTTAACTTTAAAATATTTACTTCTTTGACTCAATCACTTGGAAATCTTTTCCCAAGGCTGCTGACAAGTGATCTTTTAACTGGGCCAAGAGCTTCTCCCTCAAAAATTAGGTCTGTACAGTGTAGAGAAAGATGAGGAAAGCAAAAATCATGAAGTCGACTAGAATTAATATATTTTGTCTATGTTAACAGCATACGATGTGATTCCTCTATCTGACAAAGAGAAAATGCTGCCCATCTGATATATGCTACCATGTTTACAGAAAGTCAACATGACTCTTACGGGCAAACTCAAGTATGTTGAGATCAGATGTGGTTAAAACAGGTTATTATTGTTTAGCTAATTTATTTAGCTATTGATTAACTAATCTAAATATTTTTGAACACTTCACATACATTGCAATAAGTGCACTGAATAAGTATTATGAAAATCACACATACTCTACAAACACATACTACTATCAACAGAACTTTTTTATAAGATAAAGAACAATCAGAACTCCCAAACCATGTGTGATTGCTGGCAATCAGCATATCAGTATTTTATTTACTTTGATGTAGCCATGAAAGGAAAGGAAACTTTCGTGATTATTGGCTTAAGCTTATTACTATGCAGATAAGAGTCCCTTGTTGTTGAAACAAGTAGACTTGCAAGGACATTAGCCATCTCCTCAAGATCCATCTGAGAACAGCAGAAGACACAGGACTTTCACATTAGGAAATTATAGACTTCTAAGTTGCAATGACAGCAACATGTAGTCTTCAGCAAGAGTTGTAATGGTTGCACTTCTGTAATGCACATTATAGTGTTAAATCTGTTCTATCCAATCCCTTTAACTTCCATAATGTCATAAGTGATGCTCAATGGTATTCACTGGCCCAGAAGGAAAGAGGTAGAGGTTCTTCATACTATCTTAGTGGGGATATAGGGAGTTACCTGGGAGGTAGAGAGGAAGCAATTGGAGTGTCCAACACCATATAAAAAATCTCAACAAGAATACACTAGAATATCCCTGGAAAGGCATCTGAGAAATAGCAGACTTCTTAAATTCAAGTTTCCTCTCCATATAAAGCAAAGAGTTCCTTCAGCCCTCCTTTGTAAGAGGTGAGCTCGGTAAACACTGTGATGAAGCAGTCAGAATGGGACAGTATATAACAGCTTGCAAGTTTTTTTCATAACTAGATTAAAGGGTTGAAATTACAAAAGCTTCTTTAAAAGCTCTGAGTTTCCCAAGACAAGACTAATGAAACAAGCATAATGCCTCAGCCTACTTAGAAAATGTTTCATTATAGATATAATAAATGAATTATATCAGTTTATTATATGAACTATATTAAAGAAATACACATTTTCCTAATTTTGCTTTGGCTGAAAATAATTACTAAAACATCCAACTTTAATAAATGTTCTCTTTGCTTTCTTCACTCCCACAATTCTGCCACAGGGAGTAAAATTTCCAAAGCTAATTTATAATTATGCATTACATTCCCCTTGGAATGTAGTTCACATTTGTGAGTTACTTGAGTACGGATTATTCATGCAAGAAGCTTGAGTATTTTTTTCAGCATTCTTTGAAAGGAAAAAAAAGCATTGTTTATAATTCAAACAATTTTTACTGTTGTACACTGTTAATCAGAGAAGAAATTCTATAGTTTTTGACTAGGTATAAAACAGAAATATGTATTTTTAAATGATCTGTGATTTGGGGATTGATTTTAAAAATTGCATCTGTAAACAGGAGAGTGGGAAAAAAAAGGGAGTTACCAATATGTTTCTGCTCTAACAGTTTAATTCTAACAATACTGAACTGGATTAGAACTACACAAAACAGTGATTTCACTGACGAAATACTTTTGCCAACATTTCCTTTGGTTTATATAGTTTTATTACACTACATTTCTTTAAACAGTTAAGTTTAGATTTTAGTTACAGAGTCATAAATCTGCAATAAATCCGTTCTTTCACATTATAGAATTAGGATCACTTTCTCTAAGATTGACCCAACCACAGAAGTTTTTGGCAGAAAACTGTTTTTTCACAGTGCAAACACTATGTCATGCATAGTTAGGTCTCAAAGGCTTGTTTGTTTGTTTGTTTGTTTGTTTTGCTTTTTTTTGTTTTGCAAGATATATAAACCTTTCTAGATTTACCTATATTCTAAGGTGTTAGCAAACCCAAAACTATAGAAAAGCTGAATTTTATTTAAAAATATAAATCAAGAAACTTGTTTCATTGGTATGCATTACCCAAATCAAATCTCTTTCCTTTTCTTGTGTTTCTTTTCTTTTTTTTTTGGGGGGGGGAGGGGAGAGTGTGTGGTGTGGTGGGGAGAAAGGGAGCAGGAGGATGAAGAGCAACAGAGTTAGATTTCTTGTTTCAGCTTTATTATTATTATTGGAGGTGAGATTACATAAAGGACTTCCTGAATACCAAGCATAATTTTATCTAGATTTTTTTCAGGTTAGATGTTAAGCCCCATGTTTTAGAGAAGATTTCATGCTTTGTGAAGGTAAGACTGTTGAGTTGTGTACTGAGCCTTGGTGCAGTGCTGTGTACTTCCTAAAACAGTCCTGCAAATAGTGTATCTATCCTAGAGATTGACAGTTCATTTTAGTAGTAAGTCAAAAAAGGAAAATCAATACATAGCTCTTTTACCTGAAATGCTGTCTGTGATATGAAAAGAACAGGCAGTTACAAATTAAAGTGCTGCAGTTTCGTTGGCTTGATATGAGGAACCAGTAATTTTCAAATCTTGTTGAAGTGTGTCAGTGAGTTTGAGGTGGGGAGTGTAAAGCTTCTTGGTAAAAAAATTAAGTCTTATGCCTAAAGTAGGTAAGCAACAAGAACAGTAGTAGAAATTCAATCTACCTTACGAAAAAAAAATCAATTATTTCAAATTACTGTTTTTCTACACTGCGGTAACAGCCTGAAATTAGAAGGGTTAGTAGTTGTTTCCAGAATTGGCATCCCCACAATATAGGAGAGATTTTCTTCTATTGCTCAGTGACTGTATAGAAGAACAGAGCAGTTGATAGTCACTTGCAAACCAAAGTATAACTTTCAGTAAATCTTTAGCCTTTCATCCCAAATTTACCTCACTCAGCAAAACCACTTCTCTCATGGCACAGAACATACAAGTCTAAGTCCCATTAACTGAGGTGAAGATGATAGCAATTCTCTTTCACAGTAATTTTCATGGGTATGATCATTTATTAATCCTATCAGTTATCAGCACATAAGCAAATATTATGTTTTTCCTCTCTCAATCTAGCCTATTCTTAACTTACCATCCCCCAGCTCCAAATTCTGTGTATGAAGAAAAAAAAAGGAGAAAACAAGTTTAAAACTAATAATTTAGCAATACAGGAAAATCTGCTTTTACTATTTCCTTTGACTAATGTAATGTCATACTGTTGCTACAAGCTTTGAGGGATTTCTTCCCAAGCCATCACCTTCTAAAACTCTGTAACTTATCTGATTTTTTTTCAAGAAAATGGAAGTTCAGACTTGGCACTAGAGTAAAACTAATCATGAAGTCAGTCAACTAACACCATGTTTAATAGATAAAAATTTAAAAACTAAGGTCTTCTCTACTTTGAATAGACATTAAAAGAACACATAACAACAACAATCTTTTCCCATAATCACCCCTACAAGGTTATTCTCTCCCTATAACAGAGAGAATAGGAGAGAATCCCTATTCTCTCCCATTCTAAATCATAGTGTGTAGTAGAGTGATTAAGACAGTTCATATGCAAGTGCAGTAGTTAGATATAGCACACCAAATACCATAACACAAATGTTTCTAGAGTATTTACTATGCATCCTGATGCTAAGCTACATAAATTCTACTTAAAAACTTCCTGACCTTCAAAAATAATGTCATTTTTCTGGTTCTAATGTCAAAGCAACACAAAAGCTAAGATTCTAGGGCCCAACCCTGAATATCAGTATTAATTATATTCCAAGAGATTTCAGAGCAGAAATCTGAAATAAAAAGAATGTTTTGCACAGCTTCAGTCATGCTATATACTGATCAAATCTTGTGACATATGCTGGTTATTCTTCAGTTGAAATAAAATGCATGTTAAAAAAAAAAAAAAAAAAAGTGAAGCCAAGCTTAGTGAGTAGTGAGTACACTTTGAAAAAAAGAATGAAATGAAATGAAATGAAATGAAACGAAACGAAACGAAACGAAACAAAACAAAACAAAACAAAACAAAACAAAACAAAACAAAATAAAATAAAATAAAACCCAATTGCAGCTTGAAGTCAAATCATAGTTTCCAAAGCATTCATGATTTTTTCCTAACACTGCTAAATTCACAGGATTAATTGTCTGCATCACAAGAATCGGAAGGAATGCAGCAAAATTGACAACCCAAAGAATAACAGTTCTTTAAAAAGAACGTTCCAACTTCATAACAGCAGCAGAAACTGTTTACAAGCTCATGTTTTATCCTATACCAAATCCTGAAGGGCTTCAGATCTACAGTATCTTCATCTGTGTTAAGATTATCTAATAAAGGAGATTCAGGATCAAAAGCAGGGAATAAAGTAAATGGGTCTGTGGTGTAGTATAGCAGGGTATACGAAGTACATTTATTAGCTTTTTAAAATGTAAAAGATTCTTGAATTAAGCAATGAGATCTTCCCTTGCTTGGCCGATATATAGGTGGCACAGTGGAGTGCTATTTGAGGGGCTTCCAGCTAAGACGTTGCTTCAATAAATAAACACTTTCGAGGAAAAAATAAAGGAAAAGGAGGGGAAAAAAAAAGGAAAAGTGCCACATGCTCTTCCAACTTCAACCCTTCTTTGATCCTGTGATTCTGCATGAGAGAACCACATGCCTGAAAGCACAGTGTGCCTTCATCCAAGCTAATTAGCTATGCACCTCATAAGTGTAGCATGCAAACTGATGTAGTTGTACAGACTATACAGACTGTACAGTCTGTAGCTGTACAGACTATGTAGAAATATGTGACCCAACAAGCATCTCCCAGAATGGAGGTACTTAGAGTTTAACCTGATACCTCAGCATTAACTCAAGGACTAGCATTGCAGCAAGAGACCAAGCTATGTAGCTATTACAGGGAACATCTTTTAGGGATATCTTTCTGGAAATAAAACAGAAACTTGACAATTTTATTGGTGTTAAAGAAAGGAGAAAGAAGCAAAAGAAGAACTTCAAGAGAAAACAATGCACACAATCTAAATGGAAAATTGGAGATCTTTTTCTCAATATTGTTACCATTTCAGCTTTGTAAAAGTGAAACTCCAGTGACTCAAACGATCACAAATGCACGAATGGGCAAATAAGCTCTTGAGTAGATATGTGCTCCCAAACAAAATTCTCATAGCTGAATAACTCTGAGGGGTTAAGCTCTATAGTCACCTCTTGGGAGCCTTTCTGGAGCTTTATAATATTGGCTAGATCCCATCTCTATCTAAACTTTTTTCCTAATGATATTTTCCTAAGGTAAAATATATGGGGAAATACATGGGAAAATTGTACTCTACTAGGGTTAATTGGCTGTAAGAATCAAGGCTTTTTATTTATTTCTATATGGAACATCATCCAGAGTGATTGCTTACAGTCAGCACAGGGAGCACGTGACAAACCATGGAACTAAAACTCTTGCAAGCCCTGGATCAGTGTAAGCACCAGTTCTTCCCCTAGAAATGAAGCCTATCTCTCCCCACAGTACCGCACCTGCCTTTCTCCGTTTCAGTTCCCTGCATAATCCCATGAAGTAATACAATAATGCTACTTACATAAAAATTCATGTCACTGGCATCTTCCATGAACCGTAGCAAACGGTTCTAACACCACCCTTTGACTTTAGATTTTAAAAGATAAAGACAACTACCTGTTTCTTCTCATCATGGAGCTCTGCTAGAACTTCTCCTCTGCCTCTCACTTCACATAATTTCATTGTTGATGGGGCTTTGAAAGGCAAAGGAGAAATGTATGTTGCTGGGATAAGACTCCATAAAGCAGAGCCATTTTTAGATTGCATGCAATGCTCAGAGCAGAACCCTCGGCTAGAGCCTTAACTTTCCTTGAAGTTATAATTGTCCAAAGACCCAAACTCGCAAATTTGTTTCCTTAAAGTAGTTTTGCAAAAGTCTCCATTCTTTCAGTGCCAGCATGTAGGTAGGCTGGCATAACAAGAGGAGTTAGCATATAACTCTTTCATTTATCCAGACAAATAATCTGACTGTAGGAAGTACTGTGAGCACATGACAATTTAGACTTTTTTTTTCAAACTTCTTTCAAATTCCACACAGGCTCGGTGTACCTGCAACCCTGATTCCACTAACAATCACAGCAAATATCTGTGCTACCTGTTATTACCTTTAACATGGAAGAAGGATTTGCTGTAATAGAATCAAATGCTGTAGTGTTCATTGTATTATCTTCTCTTGTCATCCTTTAGCAAATCCATCATACTGGCCACTTCTTCGTTCAGATATTTCCCACAGCCAGTCAACAGCCAACATCATGATAGCTCCCAAAACTAGAGTGAGACCAATGTAAAGCAGAGTACCTGTATAGCTGTGCTTCACTAAACTTCGTTCAGGCACAGAGCTTGTTCCAAGCACTTTAGCAAATAAGTGATTTTTCCTTTAGTGGTTGCAACAGCACTTATTAGACACAGTGGAAAACTATCCTAACAAAAGCATTATTATCCTAACAAAAAAAAAAAAAAAAAAAAAAAAACAACATATCCTAACAAAAGCATTTCTGCATCAAACAACCTGGACTATTCTATGGCAAATGCAGACAGTATTTCTGACATCCAGCCTCCCACTCATACACCCTTGTACATTTTTTAAATATCTGAATGCTTTATTACAACTCAAAATGAACACTCAATTTATTTTTTTAAGAAAGTTTTAAGACAAATTTACAGATCTCTTAAAAATTCAAAAGAAATGCAAAGTATTATATTTATTTATATTCCATTATACTTGGAACATATAAAACACTTCTGCTGATCTGTAGTTCGACTTAGGTATTTCAACTTTCTGCGAAGCCAATAAAGTGTATTGTATAATCATATACAGCCTTCAATCACTAGCATATATTTTTTCCTATTTTAAACCTACATCCTGCCTTACAGGTGAACTCTCAAGAGAGTCTTGCAAACCTGAAGTGTCATACTGCAAACCTGAAGTGGCATACCCCAAGCCGCGTAGTGCAGCGCACGCACCCGAGCAGGGCGAGAGAGGCACCCCCAGCCCCAGGCGGCCCAGGCGCAGCGGGGGCGGAGTCGGCANCCCGAGCAGGGCGAGAGAGGCACCCCCAGCCCCAGGCGGCCCAGGCGCAGCGGGGGCGGAGTCGGCAGGGTAAGGCGGTGGTTTAAAAAGCTGTAACACCAACTTTGCAGCTCATTCCACCTTTCTAGCTCATTCTTGTAGGTGACGGCTTTGGAGCGGAGGCTCGCGCCGTGAGACCTACCCGAGAGCAGCTAAACCGGAGGCCCCAAGCCGCGTAGTGCAGCGCACGCACCCGAGCAGGGCGAGCGAGGCACCTCCAGCCCCAGGCGTCCCAGGCGCAGCGGGGGCGCAGTCGGCAGGGCAAGGCGGCCGGAGCCCCCGCCTACAAGAGCCGCCCCCAGGGAGCGCGAGCGACCAGGAGCGCGGCGAACAGAGCGGGCAAACAGAGCGTGGCGCGGCAGTTTGCGCAGGTAGGGGGGGCAGCGAGCAGTTCCTCGGCGCACCCACCATGGTAATCACCCGCCGGAGGGCTGCGTTAGCACCCGCTAAGAAGGAGATAGGCACCCAGACTGAGCGGCTGCTCCAGCATGCAGCCATCCAGGTGTCGGGCTGCAAGGAGTGCTGCAGCCTGGCGCTTCCGATGGACGGCCTGGAGGCGCGCACCTGTGTGCGGTGCGAGCAGGTGGAGGACCTGCTCCACATGGTAGCTAAGCTAAAAGACGAGGTGGAAAAGTTAAGGAAAATMTCTAGGTCAGAGAGGGAGAAGCGGGGGCAGGCACCAGGGAGGGCTCAGCAGCAGCGACAGGTTGGTACAGGCTCCAACCCCAGGACAAGGCACAAAAATTGTAAAGAGCAGAGAAATGCATGGACAAAAGTCCAGGGTCGAGGTGGCAAGGTGAAACCTCCTCCCACCCTACCCTATAGGTCCCCCTGGCAAACAGGTATGAGGCCCTGAAGGAGGTAGGGCAGTYGGTAGAGGGTGAGGGGGTGGCTCCCGCCCCTCCAGAGGAGGTGCTGCAGTCAGAAAGGCCAGCTGCGCAGGTTGTCACCGCGGCCAGGAGGCAGAATAGGAGGGTTATTGTTGTGGGTGATTCCCAGGTTCAGGGAACAGAGGGACCGATTGCTAGGCCCGACCCTCTCTCAAGAGAGGTCTGTTGTCTTCCTGGGGCCTGGATTAGAGATGTCACCAGACGACTTCCCAGGCTGGTCCGACCCACGGACTATTATCCCTTAATGGTCCTACATGTGGGTGCAGAGGAGGCGGCAACVCGTAGCCTGAGAGCAATTAAAAGGGACTTTAGGGAGTTGGGGCACACGATCAGGGACACAGGCGCACAGGTCATCTTCTGTTCGATACTTCCCAGTGCAGCTGGCAATACAGAAAGAAATCATAAGGTACAGTCTATTAACATGTGGCTCCGTGACTGGTGTCATCGCCATAAYTTTGGCTTCTTTGGTAACAGGAGGTCTTACATGGCACCAGGCATGATGGYACCCAGTGGGGTCCACCTTTCTCAAAGGGGGAAGAGGGCCCTGGGTCAGGAGCTAGCTGGGCTTATCATGAGGGCTTTAAACTAGATTCGAGGGGGGAGGGAGGTATCCATGGGGTGGCAAATGAGATGGTGCATGATGGCCCATCACACCATCCACAGCAATCTAGACCTGTGGCCTGTGAAGGGTCCTCTAGGACTCTGGAGGCCATAGGGCAAAATAGGCAAACTTCTGTGAGCCCGCA
>NW_020455602.1:527541-555144 GCF_003342845.1 Nothoprocta perdicaria | reverse complement strand
ACTGAACACAGTACTCCAGGTGCGGCCTCACCAGAGCTGAGCAGAGGGGCAGAATCACCTCCCTTGACCTGCTGGCAACACTCCTCCTGATGCAGGCCAGGATTCCATTGGCCTTCTTGGCCACGAGGGCACACTGCTGACTCATGGTTAACTTAGTGTCAACCAGGACTCCCAGGTCCCTCTCCGTGGAGGTGCTTTCCAGCAGGTCGACCCCTAAAGTTCCATAAATGTATGCAGGAATGTGGGTTAGTTGTTGGGTTATTAGAATTCTTGTTGCTGCATCAAGGTATTCACAGAAGACATTCAATCCTTTGGACTGTAATATGGACGTATCTGCAACCACAGAAACAGGGGAGAAACCAGCCAGTGTGTATCCTGCACCAGTGAAGTAGCCATGAGATAGGTTGCCTCTTGTAGCACTGTGACAGCGGCTACAGTCACTCTTAATTAGCACTGAAAAGGCCGAGCTTTGCTCAACACAGCCCTGGCTCAATTGGGAAGCAAAGGGCCATGGCTCCATGTATACTTTGTTAGCATCCAGACTTCTATGCGCAACCAAAATTGTTTTTTGCATGCAATCCTTTGCTCTTTCCTAGGATAATAATGAGTCTGAAGAGAATCCTACACATCTCTGCACAGAATGAATTCAAAATCTACAGCTTCTGGTCTGACTAACAGTGCAAAAGGATGTAGCTGGAGCCAAATCAGTTATGGGACAATTGCAAAGGGACTTTGTAGTGCTAAATCTTCAGGATAAGACACAAGTGTTTACAGCGCAGCTAGTGTAATTATGCAAAAATAGGCATGCCTTCCTGGTTGGCCCTTGGTTATTTTTACTGCATGCAGTGCACATTCACTTGCGCACATGAACCTTTTCCTTTGCTTAACATTTGTGCATCAAAGGGTTATCTTATATTGCATAAGAGCTTATACATCTTTCCTCTATTGCCTGATAACATCATCAAAATGCAATGAGTTCTGAGATTAGATAAACAAAAACAGTCTCAGCTTTTTCAGGCTGGTTGTCAATTGCACGAGATAAAAATGCTTCATTATGGAACTCCATCACATACACTATCACAGCAAAAACCATGCCTCGGTGGTGGGTTTGAAAGCCATGTGAGCTTTGGGTGTAGGACAGTGTCTTTGTGAGAGAAAGAAAAATGCTTGGGAGAAAAGTTGGTTTTGAAAGACTGAGAGCCCATGAATAGCGGTGCAGGACTATCTTTATTTTAGGTTTTAGTGTGGCTTTCAATGCGTCGCAGTCCCCTGCTCACTTCCTGTGATACATCAGCAATCTGTTGCATATCACTTGAGGAGCTCCACTGTCTATTTATTATAGTTTCATGTGCCTTAATCCAGACAAATAGCTTTGATTCTTTGCAGGATAACTAGAAATTATAGAAAGGAGACAAATATAATGTCAGGATAGAGGTTATTTGCTGTAACGTAGGCTACAATACATCTCAGCAAGCAAAACCTAGAATATTTCATAGAACTCAGAAGACTCATGACCCATCTATATATCCTGCATCAAAAGGTAGCTACAAACTCTGTCTAATGTTGTATGCAAGAACAATTAATAAGTCTCTGTTGTCAAGTACACACAGGTGGCAACTGCAATGATGTGCTATTGTTTCTCAATTAATCACAAGTTTTCTTAGACAATGATGACTCTTTACAGAAGTCTAAGTGCAGCTGAATGACAGGATGCATTCAAAATTCTAACAAGACTTTTTGATTTTTTTTTTAAATTAACCTACACATAATGACATGTAATCATCATGACACACCTATTCAAGTAACTGTATTAGACAAAAATCTGACATTACATACTTTCTGTTAAAGTTTAACAGAAAGTGGAGCTTCAAAAGTCCTTTATGAAGCCAAATTGCAATCCCTCCAACAAATGAAATCCTTGGCTTTGGGTTGATTGCAGTAGTTCATGCAGTTGTAAAATGTATTTCTAGAAGAGGACAGCATAACTTGGTTTGACCACAAGGTGGAGATGAAAGGGCATTTTTTTTTCATCTCATATTGAAATTACTCATAATCAAATTAAATGAATGCTAGCAAACCCACCTAGACTTAGGCACTGGGCAAAAAGAAAAACAAGTGGTTACTATCTGACACCATGCTTTGAAACAACTTCAACAAGGGATAGAAACAATATTTCAGTTCACTGTGAAATATAACAAAAGCTGTAGGATAGAATGGAAAATAGGGAATATCTTTCTCTTCTAAAGAAATACAATGTCCAAATCTTAAATCTTATTGCTAGCACAGATGAAAAAGTAGGGTTGAATGTATATCGGTGTAACAGGAGAACTATGCAACACAAATAAGATGTTTATTGGTCTCAGTAGCTTTGGTGAAAAAGGACTTTGTTATATTTTTATCGGCACAGGAACCCAACCAGAAGGGAAAGGAAGTCTGGTAGATTTGCACAAGAAGCAGGTAGAAAATCTGTGGTGAATGTAGATAATGATGCAAGAAATGTACTTACTCAGTCGCTAACTTAGAAAGTTAGGTCAGCACCTGCCAGAACATAACAGTGTTGGCAGGTCTCAAAGTAGGTTAGCTCAGGCTTCCTCCACCCCCCTGCCAAGTTCCAGAAGCATAATTAGGAATTATTAGGCTTACAAAACATTGAAATTAAGAAAACATATTATTTAATTTTTATTCAGCCTCATGATTTGTATTCTCAAATCATTATTCATTTTTATTCATTATCATTATTCATATTTTTATTCAACAAGGCACTTTTTTCAGTTAAAAAATATTTGGGATATCTGTAGGCTGTTCATTAGCTCTTCTGTTTGTTCCAGAATCCAGATTCTTATGGACYTAGATTTCTTACAGAAATGAAATGTCAGAATGTCTCTGTGATTTAAATGCATTAAGCATACATGCTGCTTCTTATAAAGTCATGCTGTCTTCTAAATGCTATGGTTGAAATTAGAGTCTGCAGAGTAAACTTGGGATAGTTCATCTGGTCTAAATAATGGCAAAAAATATATGCACTATGTTAACAGCAAGCAGAGGATTTAATTACAGAAGACTTAATCTAAAGTTGCACTCAGTTAGGCAACAATTTGGATTCTAACCATCTATGAAAAAGTGATTTGAGGGCAGAAAAACTATTGTACTCTTGCTGCTGTGAAAAAAGACAGACAAATTCATTATTAAACTGCTGTTGGTATTTATAACTTATCAGGGCATACAGTTGCTGTTCACAGAGCTCATCACGAGTTGCCACTGTAATCAAAAGATACAGGGTTCAGAAAACCACTACAAAATGGGAAGCTCACAATGCTCTGCTCAACATCACTTTTCTATCTCAACAAAATTCATGTTGGCATATCTCCTGGCATATTTCAGTGCTGAATCATTTTATGCAAAGATTTCAGCACCTTTTCCCCCAAATACTTACTACAGCAGTTTCTCAAGAAAGAATAAAGCAGTAGGAGACACATGTCACTGCTAGCTAGTTCCCAAATTGCTATTTTTAAGCTTCTCTGCACCTCACTTACTGTTCTTCAAGCAAGTTTGCCCAGTGCTGGAGAAACCTAGAGCTCAGATGCCATCACTGTTGTTCACCAACATTTACTTTAGAAAGTCTGATCTGAAGTATGCTCTTCTGTTGCAAATTCTGGTGCCACATGATTCCGTGAGATCTCATATTCTAGCCCTTCCTGGTGCAGAAGCAGGGAGGGGTGAAAATGCTTTATTTTACAGTCATATGAACTGGGGATAGCAGGTTGAGTCAGCTATAGTAGAGATCCTTTCAGATTCTGAACCTGCTAATTAAGCCATTTATAACTGAACTGTTTCATTCCTAACAGTAAAGCCTAAGGAAAATTGCTATTGTGAGCATCTCCTTAAATGCTAAATATTTTATTTATTGCTTCTTTGCTTACTATTGCTTCAATAGTAAGTTTCCTAGGTACCTGGATGGGGTTTTTTGCTATTAGATATAAACTGTGTCTTTTTCTGAAGAGTTAGTGACACAGTTATTGATGGGTGAAAAGAAGGGTGAAGATGGGCTATGTAAGGGTGAAAAGAAGGCACAGAAATTATCTAAATAATAAGAATTGTTTCCAAACCTCATGAATTCCTGCCTGAGAGCCCAGTTCAGAGTTTCACTGTGACCTGGGTCACAACATAGATCCTTTGCTAGGATAGTACTCTAACCGGGAATAATATTTCTTTCAAAGATAAGTACTTCCAGAATGGAGAAGAGACTACATACTATCCCCCTCCAGATTATTTTGGAAAGCATTTATTAGGACCCTTCAGTAGGAGACCACTGATGAGCTGAGGAAAAAGCAAGTACCAGATACAGCAATTATGTCTTTACTTTTTAATTTTTTGTGTGTGTGATCTTCAGGAAATAGAGAGTTTCTGTTTCTTTTTCAACTCTCTCTTCTCACTGCAGTTCTCTTCCTTTTGCTGGAAAAATAAGAAGAAATAGTGCAGGGTAAAAGCCTAAAGCTGACAATCCACAACTTCCTTTAATTACCTACAGATTGAGTACATCGATGCTATACTATTCCCTAATATATTTAAGATCAATTCTGGTAGGAGTGGATGAGTGGGAATAAAGGGTATTTCAGATTTCATGAATATCCTATTCTTCATCTCAGCTAAGGTACTATTAGTGCTTATTTTCAGTGGTGAGATAACCTGAGATGAGCTAAACCACTTCTTCTTAGAAGACAGCTAGTTTTTACCCAAAGGCTTCATAGCATGGGAATCATCACTTCCCATAGTAGTTTGTTCCAATATTTAGTCATGCTCAAAGTTAAAAATACACCCCTGGCTTACAGTTTGATTTTGACTGGCTCTAACCTGTGGATGTTGCACCTTTCTCAGTGTGTTGCACTAGTGTGTGGCTCTAACCTGTGGGTGTTGCACTTCTCACTCAGTGAAAAAGTCCTCTACCACCTGCACTTGTTCTCTGTGCAAGTATTTGCATGCACTGATCCAACACATTTTAACCTGCCAGGTTTCCATTTGTTTGTTTATGTGCTATTATAGCTATTTAGACTAAAGCTTAGAGCTTCTAGAAAAGGATTTCTTAATATATTTGAGGAAACAAATATGTGCAAGTGACAAGATAATCTGTCAGTTTATTTTACAAAGGCTGCTTCAAGCCTTGGGGCAAAATTCCATTGACACTAGTGAATTTGTCCCCATTTAGCTTGACAAGTTTGGCCTACCAGGGTAAGATGTATTACTGAATGATTTAGGCAAATTCAATGGTGGTGACTCTRTAAAGACAGGCTTTATTTCCCATTTCTAGTCCCACTGTTCAATCAGACTCCACAAAGCTCTACTCCATACTGCTGGAACAAGGCACACAGGACAGCTGTGTCCTTCTTCCAGCTATTGGACACTATTGTGAATGYGGGATTGCAATGCCCACAATGTTATTTTGGTGCCCTTCTCTTCATCTGACCATGACTGCTGCATTCACATCAGAGGAACATCACAACAGATCTCAATGGAACCTACACGTATTAGAGTGATCTTGAGCTGCGAGACTCTTGTCATGTCTCTTTCTGTTTAAGTGGGTGTTATATACTGAATTTCACAGATAAAATAGGCAATACTAAAAAACAGAGGAACTGAAAACGGCTTTTTTTTTCCTCTAGTGTTCACAGGGAAGATGCTGAAAATAGTAATTTTGAATGACTAAGTATAGGTTTTGCTAATTCTCTGTGTCAATATAGTTGTCTTTGGAAAATGACACAGATCCTAGCATAAACTTGGTCTGTCATTTCATAGTGGCCTTTAAAAAACCCTGTTATTAACAGTATCTCACTGCTGYCCAATATTTTGGACTCGAATCAAATGCTGTTGTTCAGTTCCTGTTTTCTTTTCAGCTTGAAGCCCTATCTTTCACGTACGTTACTCCAAACAAGTGCATCACTGAGAAACAATCTGCATCTTTCTGCTGTATTTACCCATTTTTTCTGTATGACCAGGGATCTCATCGCATTCACAGGGACCAAAACTTCATGCCAGAATCTACCAGGCTGCCATATTTGGTTCTAGCTGCAATCTACCTAACTCCGATCTGCGGGTCATTTATTTCCACCTCCCACACTAGCTCTTCTTCAGCAGAAGCAAATTAAAAGAACTCAAGTCTGCCCTCAGTTTCCCCGGGTTGAGCACCTAATTATTGCTCCGGCTGAGGCCATAGAGATTTCTAAAAGTATTTAAGCAAGTATTTAATAAAGTGTTTACAAGTTAAAGAGCAGTGGTAAAACTCTTTGTGATAACTCCAGAAATTGCCTATACTTTTTTCCACTGCCAAAGAATAGAAAACACCAAACTTCTTCTCCCAGGTGGTACCTTTTGCGAGAGGTACCCATATTGTTTCTATTCTGGTCCTCCTGCCTGCCAGAAAGCTGCCTACATCCTATATCAGGAGGACAGGATTTCCTCAAGCAGATAGCTATCTGGTGATAGCAGACTATCTGTCTGAGGTTAGGATTACCACCAGAGCGTCCATGGCATTTCCTCCGTTGCCATCCTCATCTAACAGACGGAAACCAAGGGGCAGGCGGAATGTGAATCTTGGTTGTTAAATGCCGGGTCAGCTTCCCTCTGCTACGGGTGTCAGTCCTTAAAAAACTTTTGGTTCTAAAGGGAGGTCCATATTTGCCAAAAGGTTGAGTGGCAGACAAACAGACCTCTACCGAAACACCTTGAGAGAGAGGCAATCCCACAGCCTCATTAGAGACATGCAATTTTAGTGACACGGAGGATGAAGTTCTACGATTCAAACTGGTAATAATGAGTAGTGGGAAAAGGAAGGGGGTTCGAGGTGATGTGAAAAGCAGTCTGCAAAGAATGGGCAAGATACTAGACCTTACAGAAGGGCAGGAAGATCAGGAGTCAAGCTAGGATAGCTAATTATTACTATGACTTGAAATGAGTTTCTTTTCACCTGATCCATGTAATGCAAGAAGAGCAGAACACTCAGCCTCACCTCCTGCCAACTTCAAGCCAAAGAAAGGAAGCTATGTTTTCACTCACTCCATAAATGGATTTTGTAGCTCTGTATCACGAGATGTGGTTGCAATAAGAAAATAAGCACAACTCCATGAAGCATTAGATACTTGTGAATTATGGAGATATTAAAAATTAGAACAATGCAGGTGCTGTACTGAGACAGATACTAGGTTTTATGTACTGGCATTTAAATCAGCAGCTGCCTACTGAGGATTATAAAGTTTCTTGCATTTTCGAGTGAATGATTTAATGCTATCTAATAATGAAGGGTCTTGGATTTTATTCTTAATTTCTTCATTAGAAATGTCCACACCATTACAATTGCCTTCTCTCAGCTTTAGTAAGCCAAAGACAGAAAAAAATGTCTGAAACCCAGACATTAAGCCGCTGAAACTCCCGCTTTTGCTTATATGTGTAACATCTGTTGCTGAAAAAAAAAAAACGTCTCTACACCCTGGAAATGTCTCCATGAAAAATTCTTCCCAAAATTTCTCATGTTTCCATATTTCAGCTGCTTCCAATAATAGAGGATACACCAGAGAGTCATCTTCTTATTCTGTGCAGTCCTTACTGGGGCTAATAGACATAACATGACATTCATGGCAGTGTGGAGGTTAGTCTCAACCTAGCCGAGCTACCTGATTTCTAGGCCACATTAAGTGCTGCAAATGGTAGTCAAATGCAGAACATACTCTTTTATATCTTTAGCTTGTTTGACTGACATAAAATATTGTTAGGACACATCTCCATTAAAAAAAATAAAATAGCCTGAGGCTTTGATGTCAAATGAAAATAACCAGCTCATTGCATCATGTCAAGTTTTGGCATTTTGAGAAATCAGAGAATTAGGATATCATGTCCTCAAGAAGCACAAAAATTACTTGTTTTCTTGCAGCATTCTCACCTTGAACAAAGAAAAGGGGCTGACTCCAACAATTTGGAGCTCCAGCAGAGAGGGGAGCTAGGACTCATTTGGAACTTCCTACTTCTCTCCTCTCACTAATCATTTGTCTCATCAGTTCATCCGGTCTCTGAGTCACTTCCTCCCGCTTTTCAGTCATCTGCACTCAGTCACATCTCCCAAGTAAGCCTGGCTCTCTTTGTGCAATCTGGAGCAGGGTTCAGGGGGGAGCTTTCCTGGGAGATCAGCGAGAACACAACCATGAGGTATGACAAGGTGAAGCTTTTACACACTGTGGCCTATGCAGATATTTGAAGCAGATGAAAGCCTATTTCTAATCTTTATACTGTCTCCAGAAGAGCCACAACACTTACATATCACCATGTTAGTGATCCCCATACCAGTTCCCAGTGAATTGACACATCATCTTGTTGTTCTGGGTGGAAACAGCCATCTCCACTGAGTACTGGTGGGTTACATGAGCATGTTGCTGTTCCCTGCCTAGGCACAGCGTGGGGCTGCTTCCATTTCCGAAGCTGCTCAGAAACCCCAGCACAGGGAGCTCTGCACTGCCAGGAGCCGTATGGACATGTCCTGATGGAGCTTGTGAGACAGGAATCTAAGGAGCCACAGAGAGCACAGGCTCTGACTGGGCTGCAGGGAAGTAGTTAGTACTTATACTCCTGCACCCACCCTCCCCAGACACACTTTGAAGCATGGATAGAATTTTCTTCACCTATTCCCAGGTATGAAGGGTGCCCAACAGCTCTGAACTCAAAGTCAAGCCCTACTGATTTCAGTCTTGCTATTGAATGCAAACTTCCCTGAAGGGAAAGGAACTTTGGGAATGTGGACTTCACCCCAGGCTAACCTTCCCTCCAGCAGGAGTGTCAAAGAAACCCTATTCTCATCAGGACTTTCAGGTGTGTAGGTGGTTCCAGGAATAAACAGCACCCAACCACAGAACAACCCGGAAGCCGCTTTAGAAGCACATCATGGCACTTAGCTGCTACAAAGTTTACACAGTTTATCTCCATAGCCAGCCTACCTTGTTATGCCTTTCTGCTAGGGAACTTGCCCTGTGATGGGCCAACATGGTAGGAAATGAGCATCCCATGGTGCCCTTCGCAGCGTGCTGAGAGCGACAGGGGACTGCAACCATCAGGCAATCGTATATTGGGCAGATCTGCCAATCCTATTCCAAATAAACTGAGTGAAGTCCATGCCCACTGAAGAGCAGAGCTTGAACAGTAGGAGGAACAGCCACCCAAAGTGAAGGTCATCAGCAGGTGTATGTAGGAGAAGTTTTGCATCTGCCCACACAAGGAGTAATGTTATCCAATACTTTTGCTTTCTCTTTTGTGTACACCCATATGCAAAATTAACTTATTTCATTGCAGAGGATGAAAATATAAGAATATATTTTTCCTTCACTATAAGAGTAACTATTTTCATACTCTAAGATCATCAAAAGGCAGGAAACTCACCAGTAAATGTGACGCACGCTGCTATTGCTAAAAGAAATGAAGTGTTTGTAATGCTAAAGAACACTGGGAGAAGCCCATTGCATAATGCAACACGGTCTTAACTTCACTTCCTTGCCAAATTCCTAGATGAGATCATTGTATTTCACTGTCAGGGTGTGCACATTCTCTGAGTTTTGCAGATCTGTCAATAGCAGAGAGTATTATGATACTTTTCCAAAAGCATTTCCAATTTGGGAGATAATTTGATTTACCCATGTATGTACAGTCTGTCATCATTGGAAATGAAGGGGTTTTTTTTTAAATTAATTTATGTCTGCACCTAGAAAATTAAAACCCATCTTTAAAGCTCCTTTACTACTTATTGAACAAATTATTTGTATGGCATCTGCCATCAGCAAGGACTTTAAGGCTGAGCAAAGCCACTTCAAACACAGCAGATCACAGACTATGCTTTTGTCGAATAATATCTGATGACATTATGATAATTAATAGAAAATGCTCTGCAATACCCACACTGAAAACCACAGGCATAGCCCAGACCTGTTCTCTTCACACACAGAAAATGGGGAAAATTCAGTGCCTGGAAAGCTTTGAATAGAGGCTCTTCATTGCACCTTAAGTGATCCTTGAGTTTTCTCTGCTGCTGTGTGCTGTACTTGGGTCTTCAACTGCACCTTCTTAGCAACTTCATTATTCTTAGCCATGTCTCAGACTTCAGCTTTTGCTGTCAAAATCCAACATAGATCTCTCCTTCTCCTTTCCATCAAATGCACACTACATTTCTGACTGATGGACCCAGAAAACCTAGACTTTTCCCACCTCTACATGCATCCCAGCATCCATGCTTATTTCTCCATCTAGATCATCCTGTTTCCCACTCTTATGGTCATTTCCCCTGTCATGGCATCCTGGCTCCCAAGATATCACTGACAGGCCAGGCTTCAAGGAGTAAGACATAAGATGCAAGTCCTCATCACTTCTAGTGATAAATTTATGGTTTTAGAAATATCCCACCACAGACTTTTCAAATATCACTTCTTAAAATTTGTTGTTTGCTGTTAATGGTAAAAAAAGGAACTGTTGCAGTACTTCCCAGACTCAGCTCTTCTCAAATTAATGGACTAGCTCGTTGTATGAGCCCCTTATTTCCTGGTCTCTCTGGCTCCAATCAGAAAAACATTCCCAAAGATTTTAATGTCATTTTATATGATATTTGCTCATCAAAAGAATCCAGCTGTCTAGCTCCTTCTGGTCAGACCTTTCACTGGGACAACTTAGAGTAGAATTTTCCTTGTTATAAAAAGCTTGTTCACTCTTTTCCAAAATCTCCACTACCCCACTGCATCTTTCATTATGTTCAATTCACTATCTATCCAATGTGTCAAGTGTTTGTGCATTTTGCTCCACCTTTCCTTCCTCTGGCCTCTGCATTAAACCTCAGCGGCATTTCTTTCCCATTTAAGGCCTTCTCCTGCATATGTTTTGCCTACTTCTCTCTCCATTTTGGTAATTTAATCTCTACTTATGTGGCCACAACACTCCCTCCCACACTAACTGTAGACAGTAATAAGATCCTGCGACCAAGAAGATCCAGCTGAATTTCTGCCTTATCTGAATATTCTGGGAAGGGAACGATCTGAACCTGTTAGATAGAATATGTTAGAATATGCCTGAATATGTTAGAGACGTGCAGAAACATGTACAATGTTCTAAAAAAAAAAAAAGCTAAAAAAAAAAAGTCAACATTTTCTCAGTGAAAGGTGTGAACCAGCTTCAATATTAGTACTTTTTCTGTTGAGAGATAGGTAAAGAGCATTTTCTTTTCCCTCAACACACAGTCTCTTCCTTAGGGTCTGGAAAGTCTTCCCATTCAAAATGAGAACAGAGTTGCCAATAGCTAAGCATCTACAGAGGGGAAAACTCATTAAAAATGTCAGTTATAGAGAACATGTAAAACTGCTTTATTTTTACATGGGGGGCAGAAGAAGGAATTTCCTCTGTATAAAGAAACTTTTGCTCCCTAAGGTTAAGATTTTCTCTTTGATACTAAACCCCACCTTGATTAATCTCCTTCACTTTTGCCCCATGTGAGCTGTGTTGCAGGGTTTATCTTCACTCATCAACCTTGTGAGAGGAGCCAATGAACGGAAGGCAGAGCAGTTCAGTGTTTCCTCAGTGTTCGCCTAGGCTCTCAGCACAGGAAGCCTAGTGCTGCGAAGAGGCAGAAGGAGGAACCTCTCCAGCTTTGAGGAGCGAGTCAGTCATGACTGCACACCCTTAGAGGAGGCAAGAGAAAACACTCATGTTGGCTGGCCAGCATGTCCTGGGGGACAAGGAAAGCTTCCTGCAACTACAGCTAGGTTTGCAGTGGGATGGATGGAGTGACGAAGCTGCCTGAGCCATGAAAGCAGAATTTGACATGACAATTGCTGGGAAGACTGTGTGTGTCTCTCTGCTGCTCYTCATTGCCAAGCTCATGGGAACAGTGGGTGAGTCTGAATGTTCTCTGGGAGTGACCAGTTGTCAGGGTGGAAAAAAGGGAACCACACACTAATATTTTATTCCCATAAGGGCTATGAATCACACTGTGCCTTTCTTTTACTGAAAATTATGGAACGTAGTTAAAATATGTACCTGGTATAGCCATCCCTGCTTTCCCTTTCTCAGTGGTCACAAGGCTCTCTATTGTTAACTCCATGACTTCTGTGTAGGTAATTACTTATTGGCCCTTAAGTAAGCATGTGCCATTTGTCACAGAAAATGTCTTCTTTACTCCAGCCTCTAAATTCCTATCATCTGCAAAACTGATCTGTTTAACTTATTAAAATATTCACTGAAAACAGTTTGAGAACTTGAAGTCTTTGGTCAGATAGTCTGTCCTAGGTTTCTACTGAATGACAGGCAGCAGATACTATGAGATTGGTCAGGTATTTGTTATGTTCTGGTGGGACATCACTGGTGTGTTTACAGTAAGGAACAGGTTCTAGAATTTAATTCTGAGGCTGGTAGGAGTTATTACCATGAAGAGTGGGCCCAGCTTTTCCACCATATACTCTAATGCATAAATTAATTGAAGATTTTCTAAAATAACATCTAAACTGCCCTAATACAATCTTCAAAGAAACATGCCTTGTGACATTTACATCTGCATTTCCCCTTGTTCTGTCCCAAACACAACCTGTGATGGTGTCTAGTTTCAGAACTTCAGAGACAAAACCTCCGGTGCTGCATTTTGTACCCAGAGCTATAGTCATTCATAAGAATAAGGTCTGGGGAATCTTGCTATGTTCCCATACCTTTGCACTCTGTAAGAAAACACTAGAAAAAATTACTGCACTAAAGTCAGTCACTAAGCAAGGTATGGCGAGGTCGTAAGTGTGTTTTCATAGCAGTCCCAACTCTGCTCATTTCACAGTGCGAATTAAAGGACGGCATTCAACACACCCTTTGCAGCTAATATTCTATTTTTGTTTAGAATACCAGGAAACTGTCACTTAAGCATAAATAAACAGTACGGCATTTGTATATTCTTCTTCCCATAAGGAAGAGAATATAAAGTCGGGTTCAGCATGCAAACAAAATATAAAACATTATGTGTATCAGTTTCTACAGTGAGAAATGCCCAGAAGGCCCTTGCAGTTTGTTACAGAGTGCCATTTCAAAGAAATACTGCCTGTTTTTTTCTGAGATGTATTGTCAGGCCCTTTCCCTTCATCCATTTCAGCTCACATTCTGTGAGGATGAAGATCTACTCACTTTGCACAGAAAAGCTGTGAAACCAAATTTAAAAATTACAGGAAGAGCCATAGCTTTTAAATTCAGTAACGATGTACTCTCAGTTGAGGATTTGGTCAAAAGTGTTCTCTATTACTAGTTAATCCTAACACATGGGTTAAACACTGACCCATTCCTGCACTAAAGTATTTCTACCCAGTCATGTTTGCATTGAGATATAGGTAATTTACCCAAGAATAGAAACACAGTTTCAGAAAGGACCCCTAAATCACAGGATCAGATCACCTTTTGCAGTGTTGTCTCATGAACACTTTTCAGAAATAATTTTAGCATCAATGGGAAGGCAYATTAGCATGATTGCAAGGCTGTTTTAGATTCTCATTGTGGCAACTTTCTCTATTCTAATTTCTAGCCTCTATTTATTGTATTTTCTCTTTTCATATTATTACATTTTGAAGAGCTGAACTTCAGCTCACATCTACAATTCCTCTTATCAAGGTCACCCGATTCTTTTTGTACATCATTTCCATTCTTTATATTAATGATGCTTTATGCTGTCTGCCATCAAAAAATTTCCTCACACACTCCTAATACTATGCCAGGGCCATTAGTAAAATTGTTAAATAGAATTAGCATAAAAATTGTCTGCTGATAAACATTATTAGCAAACTCCCTTTTCGTACTCCTTTTAGTGCTGCCTGTGTCTTTCTCTGAAGAAAGGGGAAAAGACTAAACAGACTGAAATGAGAACAGAAGTTTCCAAAGAATAAGGAGGAATATGAATAAAGCATGGGCAGCTACCTATAAAGACATAAGCCTGTGCTGGTTTTACTGTGTCCAAAATTACCCTTTTAAAGATAGGATCACACTGAAGAAGTTGTGACTGCAGCTCCAAGAGATCGAATAACATGAGCTAAAGCCAGCTACTTCAGGTGTCTCTATCATGCAGTTCAGAGCACTCTAACTACTGAGTACTCACTGGGCTGGCGGAGTAGAGTTTGCAGCCTACACTCTTCCGTGCTCGTGTGGCTATATTTTCACTTTAATATATTTAAAACTCTGTCAGTGCTGTAGCAATCCCTCGCCTAGCAGCACTCCCATTTATCTTGCACTCTATTCCAGACCAGCCTTGTTAAGTGCCATAGGCACTCTGGCATGAGAAGGGGAGAACAGATGCAGAGTTTAACGTGTTTTATCTGGCCTCTTCCAAGCATCCGGGCTGCCTTTTTGATTATAACTTACTATGAGTCATGTAATATGTTCATTCCAAGATGCAGTTAGGCATTTGCTTGTGGTATATCATTGTTTCAGTTCATTACTCCTCTTTAATACGTCGTCATCTTCTGTGTGTGGAGGAGATGCACCAAAAGGTTGTGGTAGATTGTTAGTGCAAGAAATTAGGACTCCCTTGGATTATATCCAAGAAAGTAAAGCAATATCTTCAGTGAAAAACAACAAATAAACAAAAACCTCCACCTTCTTTAAAAGACCAATTTCTAAAGAAATGGTCAGGGAACTTGAGTCATTTGGGGACAAGAAAAAGTTCTCCTATGGGTTAGAACTTATTTAAAGAATACCAGAATACCAGAGGCTGGATATCTTTCCTATTTGGAAGGAATCAAAAGACCTTTTCAACTCTTTAATCGTCTCTGACTGTGCATTGAACTCCTGAAAACTTAAATGCTTTCACAATTAGATTTTCCTATTTTTTAAATATTTCTCTCTCCTTTTACCATGTAAAAGACTGAGAAACAGGAGAAATGACTAAGCAACTGACATGGCAAAGTGCAACTAGTTTCCCCCAAGAGTTGTCACATATACAATATAAATAAAGTGAAAAAGAGCAAAGTATTTTCCCCCAATCTTTTTCGATTACAGTAATCTTAGTATGATAATGGCAGCCACCCCATTTTGGAAACACGCATATCAACTTCTCAATTGACTGTGTTTTTTCCTGAGATAAGATATGCTCATTTTCAAATATAAAACTGCAGTCCATCCTGCATTGGGATGTGTACTCAATGTACAGCTGAGGGGAGACACTGAGGGAATACACAATATTGTTTGAACTTGAATTAGAGGAACTTCAGCTAAAACTGAACTGAAAGCTTTCAACTGTATCTACCCATAAAATCTGTCAAATGATATTCCAAAGTGATCTGGTTTAGGTCAGTTGCCAAAAAATGACAGTTCATTCAGCCTCTGAGCTGCACAGAACTGAACCTGAATCTGACTTGCCTATTTTCCACATCAGGGTGTCAGTGATGTGCCTTCCTAGGCTCCTGGGCTCTGCTCCTTCTGACTAATGGAAAAAAAATGACTATTATCTTCCAGAATCCACTAATTTTCAAAGAAGATGACTGAAAATGAGAGATTATGTACAACAAATGCACAGACCTACAATTCTTGATGTCCTCTTTCCTGTATGGAATGAAATAGTTAACAGTGCTGACCTTTCATTGCTGTCCTTCAGTTATCGCTGTGCCACTGAGATGAACTAGCTGATAGCTCAGCCTCTTCAGTCTGCTTGTTCTCCACTGAGCTACAGCGAGCGAGGCCCTTGCGGTACTGGGTATTGCCTTTTTCAGCAGTAGTATCTGTCACCTCAGCTCAGCTATAAGATGGGATTTCACCTTTAGAGAAGTAGCAGTACAGCATATGGGGTTGTTTTGGAGCCTTCCTTCAAGTAGGCAAATGCTGACATGCATGGCATATGTGGCCATGATGCTTTAGGTCATGAACCAAGCACCTATCACAGTAACTGACTTTTAGCTATTTCACAGTATAAAAAGACCAAGAAGACAAGAGTGCAAGGACATATCTGAATTAAAATGCTCACAGCACTGTTTTTTTCCTCCATTTACCAGAGAGTGGAATCATGTTGTTTATTTACATTTTTGGCAGCAGACACCTGTCCTTTAGTTTCAGGGAAATCCCTAGAGGGAAGGGGAGATGATGTCTTCCCTCAGAAGCTGAACACATACCCCAAGGGTGCAGGCTGGGGCAAGCAGCAGAAGGAAGACATAGGCAGCTGATGGGGAGACCCCTGCAAAGGACTTGCTTAGAGCAGAGCCACAAGTCATAAAAGTGATGGAAAAGCAGCCCAGAAGAGATCACATGGAGTCTGTGCCATCTGAGAAGCCGTTGAAAGCTGTTGGAGTAGAGAAGAAGACAGTAGGAAAGAATTTATTCTGCAGGGGCACAGAGGGCAAGCAAAATTTTTTCTCAGGCCATTTTCTTTAATCAGTCTAGTCACTAATTCTGAGGTTTCTAAAGAGCTATCACTTCATAACTTTATCACTTCATCACATTGCTTTATGTCCTAATAAAATGTTCTTTTAAAAGACTAGAAGACTTTGGATATGCTCACTAGGAAGAAAAAGGTGTGTGGCATGCCCAACTTCAGCCCTTGAGGGCCTATCAGCATCTCCACRTGAAAGGAAATGTTAAGGCTGACAAGGAGGGGCAGGATTGGGATGAGGTTAATTTCCATTTAATGAACTGTCTTTGTGTTGGTGGATCCCTAGCTGTCTGCAGACTCATTCCTGGGCATATACATTTTGGACTCTCTTTAAATGAAACTAACTGTGGGGGTAAGTCATGACATCTTCTTAGACTATATTTTAACCTGAAATAGAAATAAAGGGAAAGCCACTTTCCATATGAAACTGACAAGAAATGAGCTAATACTCTTCTTATGAGCTCTTTTTCAGAAGATTCTCAAGTATTACCCATGCCCTATTTTGCCTGTGAGTCATAAGGTTTTAGCTCAAAGAATTTAAACTGAATTTGGTGCTATGTTCCATGACTAAAAGAAGTATATTTTGTGTCTGCTTTCTTGGGAGGGTGGCAAGTACATTGGAATATTTCTGCACCATGTGATGATGTGAATGAGCATCTACAGAACTGAAAGCCGAGTAACTATCTACATGGCTAAAAAGAGGGCTAATGAGTTAGGACCCAGAATACTGTGACTCTGGCTACACTGCTTTTGGGATGCAGTCTACTAACTCTCTAAGCATTCTGCTAGAATACCATGCTTCCATCCTTCCAGGCTTCCAGGCTACCTTAAACCAGGAAAGGGTGAAAAAGTGTAAGTTGCATCTTGGTCCTTTACACTTTTCTGACTTTCTCTGTCTTCTGCATGACAATGGACAGTCAGAGTTTTAGACCATTCTTGGGAAAATGTTAGCAGGGTCATAATATAAAAGCTTCAACTAATCTGTTTCTGTTCTACAGAGATAAAGTACACTTCCTGTTCCACTTTTAAGAAGAGGCCTTCATAGTCATTCAGAAATATGATTTAACCAATTTTCAGTATCTCTAACATATATATTCATCTTTTACAGAAGATGAATATATATACCCAATTCATTTTTACATTAGTGCCACTTATACACTCTATCAACAAAAGGAGTCATTAAAGTAAGAGCACTTTACATTTGTTATACTTACAGGGCCTCTCTGTAATGGCAGGAGGATGTACATAAGGACAGGATCAGCAAGAATCAGACCTGAATGATTTTTACTGTTTATCTATTATTTGTGAAAAATAACAATTATAAAAGGAAGTCTTGCTAAAAATGTTGTGGTTAATAACGAGATCCAGGGGAATTCAGAATCTTTCTACAAGTTTACAGTAAACCTAAAATTGTACTTAAACATGATTCAGCAGATTTTAAGTTGACTGATGTGGTTTACTCTTTTCAAGTGAATAGTACCTGACTCATTCAGTAGCAGAGGGAAGAAAGGCGCAGCAGAAAGCACCACTTTCGCTCTTCCTTTCTTCCAGTCTTGGAGCACGCAAGCCATTGGTTTGGCGAGGCTGTACATTGCAATAGGCTGCTTAAGAGAGGCAGAATTGAAAGACAAGTAAACTCACCAATTTATATAAATGATACTGCCTCCTGTTAATGTGCACAGCATTGGCATTCCTGAGCAGTATTTGAAAGCATTAGGCCCTCCGAAACAGCCCCAACACACAACCTGTATCAATGCTTAGGTTTGCTTAGTCATGTTTAGGAGAGGTCAGCCACACTGCTGACTCACTGCTCCAAGGCACTTGGCAGCCTTGAATTGGGGGAGAAAGAACTTTGTTCTCCAGTTTTCAGAGACATTCATAGACTTCATACCCAGAAGCCATCACAAGATGAAAGGCTTCTTTCAATTCCCCTTCTGGTAAATTCATGTATATTTAAAAAAGACACTTCATGCTGTCATGAAATACCATTCAGTAGGAAACATTGGTCAAWTAAAAATATTTCCAATATATTACTGCACCCCAGAATACTGCTGGCAATTGAATTAGGAAAACAAAGAATTGAGTGGCCAGTAGATTTATTTATTTATTTCATCACAAAGATAAAAGCAATTGTAATTTTCCTGAACAAACAGTCCTGAGATTGATCAATGTGAAGAGAACAAGTATGACTGACATTCAGCATGTGCAAAATGATTCAGCCCTGAAAGCTTGTGAGAAAAGAAAATCCAGGTAGATTTGTTGCCTGGCTCTGAAGAAATTCAGAGACCTGTAAGCAAAAATCTGAAGGCAGTCCTGAAGGTGTAACTTGGGATGAAATAACACAGCACACAGAGGGGTGGAGCAGCAGACTGGCTCTCACCTCCACTGGCCAACATGGTAACTTACAGACAGGACATGATGACTAGGCCCAGACCTTTTTAAAAAGATATCTAGCTTCTTAGTGTCGGCAGTCCCCCAACCATGAGACAAAGAAAGTGGGCATTGTGTCTGACTCCATGCAAGAGTCATACTTCAAAGCCCAGAAGAAGAGTGAGTTTCATAGAAGGAAATATAAAAAATAAAGTGCTTTCCAGAAAAAAATCAAGAACAAGACAGGCTCAATACTAGGGAATCAACAGAGTTGATGTGTCAACAGAATAACGTTTCTCTGCAGTCAACGTAAAAATAAAGAGAAATAGGGATACAGGCATATTTCCACTCTCGTAGCTGCATCATGGCATACTGATGGATGAGATTTACATACACGTCCTGTATGTAAAACCCTTGCAGTACTTTTTTGCAGCCCCTGCAAGTACAGTAACCTTGTGAATAATATATGTCCATAAAGATTCAGAAAAATGAAAAGCCATCCTGCCCCATAAAGCAAATACCTTTCCTTCTGCACCAATCTCCATCATTCTTATCTGTGCTGTGGTCATGCCGAAGTGAACTAGACATGACCTTTGCCCACAGTCCTGACGTTTGTGCAAAAGTAGAACTAAACTTGCTCAGTTCCTTGGCTGCAACAGTTCAAGAGAAAAGTCATCATGAGGTGGCCAAACGCAAGTCAGAAGCTATTGGAAGCTATAGTTATTAGCAGCCCTGGAGAGTTCAGACACAGTTCTACAAGGAGTGGGGAAAGGGGTCACTGGTGAGAGGTGCGTATAACCTCATCCGTCTCATTAACCACCCCAATGCACTGCTGCATTTAGGTTCAGTACATGTTCGTTCCACATAGAACAAGAGCAATACAGAACCCTGACAATTTGTCTGTTTTTAAGTCGTGTCTTCTCATTTCTGTGGAATTTGAAAAACACAACCTTTTTTTTTTTTTTAATGGCCCAAAGGCTGAAATTTGCTAAAATCAAGAACCCTGAGTATGTGAAGGTCTCTCCTCCTACATCACAAGGTGTTGTCCTACACCACCTACAGCTGGAAAGTCTGATATGCTGCAGAAAAAAAGGTACTAGGCAGATCACCAAAACATACAAGAGCAAGCAGAATTTATCGCAAAGAGCTAGTGCTGCTTGTCTTCGGCAATGGAATGTCCTTATACAAGCTCTCAGTCAGCATAAACCTAATTTTTGTGTGGAATTTAGAGATATGAATAGCCCTAATGAAGTTTATGTTTGTTTGTTTTTTGTCAGTGAACACTGCTGTGAAAGCACAGCTGGATCTTGGCCATTGTGAACATCCTCTATGTGTCTTTACATATACATATGCGCTAATGTCCCATATGCTGACAGCAGGGATGTAGCTTCAAAGATCAAGCTACAGGACCCTAAGTTCAGACAATTAATTTGCTTTTCAAAAAAACACCTGCACTTTATTATGGGATTAACTCAGCTCCTCCCAGTCAGGAGACACCAAGGAGATATGAATCCCTCCCTCCCCTCAAAAGCACCATTGCTGCTATCCATCTTCCCTGAGGATTTGTCTACCTTGGCACTTTTCAGGTCACCTTGAAACGCTGCATTATCAACTCCTTTTTGATAATAGGCAACTCCTTTTAAGATGGTGTTAAGAGGTCTGTTATAGAAGAACTGCTCCCATGCACTTTGCTCTGGGCAAGGCAGAAAGAATGCGCCTCTCCTAGCAAAGCTGATGATCACAGAAAAGCTACTGTTGTGCTGATGCAAAAGTAAGAGCAGAAAAACATCCTGGATTGAATGCAGCCTATACTCTGTACTGCCCATTGGGGTCTGAAAATAGGTTTGCTTTGGCTGCATATAATGCATTCAGTATATGCACAAAACTCATCATAGGGACTCGGCCATATGCAAATAGCTGCGTGGATCATGTTGAATTTTTATGATGGCTCCAATCATGGGGGAGATGATGCATCAGTAGGCACAAGGATTTTAAGGTAATCACAAAGCAGCCAAAAGTCACACACCTAGAAGCTTCACATCGTAGCTTCACATTCATAGCGTCTCCAGCAGGTCGAGGGAAGTGATCATCCCCCTCTACTCAGCCCTGGTGAGGCCACATCTGGAGTACTGTGTCCAGTTCTGGGCTCCCCAGTACAAGAGGGATGTGGAGCTGCTGGAGAGAGTCCAGCGCAGGGCTACGAGGATGATCAGGGGCCTGGAACATCTGCCATATGAGCAAAGGCTGAGGGAGCTGGGCCTGTTCAGCCTGGAGAAGAGGAGGCTGAGGGGGGACCTGATCAGCGTGTATAAATACCTCAAGGGAGGGAGGGAGGAGGAGGGGGGCGGCCTCTTTTCAGTGGTGGACAGTGATAGGACTAGAGGAAATGGCTTCAAACTGAAGCATCGGAAGTTCCACAGGAACTTAAGGAAGCATTTCTTCACTGTGAGGGTGACAAAGCACTGGAACAGGTTGCCCAGAGAGGTTGTGGAGTCTCCTTCTTTGGAGATCTTTAAAACCCGCTTGGACGCAGCCCTGTGCCACGTGCTCTAGGTGACCCTGCGTGTGCAGGGGGGTTGGACTCGATGACCTCTGAGGTCTCTTCCAACCTTCGGCATTCTATGATTCTACATGAGAAGGAAAAGATACTCAGCTAAGAAAGAGGGTAGTTACCTTAAGAAAATAGATAATCTCTTTCTCTGGTATTGGAAGTGAGATTAATTTGCATCCTTGATATTTTATCAGAATAGTTGAAGCCAGAAGACCTTCTGAAGAAGGGCAGTATAGGATCAGAGAGCAGGGTCCCATTGAAGGAGCCAAGAGAAAGCAGGTTTCAAATCTGGGAACAGGGTCACTGTATGTAAAGATTATGACAGACATCACAACTACTTAGGGCCTATGAAAAACAGGAAACTACTGCTAGAAACACAATATTGAACTGCTGGCCTGCCTAACCCAAAGTGGAGCAGCACTGTACTTCTCCATTCCCTGGCTGATCCACTAAGACAAGACCTAGTGGAGGATTTACTGCTAGTTTTGAGAGGGTGGGTGATGATAGGGTGTCTTCATAATCCACAGCTCTAATACCAGATTACAGGCAGCTCTTGGGTTGGCAGAGACAGGGCCTCACTCAGGAGTGCAACAGTGCAGACAGTGCCATGGGAAGCACAGGCCACAACTCCAAGGCTATGAGGAACATTCCCACACATCTTGTCACACCTCTTTCTCTTCCCGTGTCTCTTCCAGGGAACATCAGAGAGGAAGCAGCAGCAGTGGGGGGCAGCTTAGTGCTGACCTGCCCTAACAAATCAGATGTAACTCTGGTAACCTGGAAAATAAAGCCCAACACTGGAGGCCACTGCATCTTGGGATACAGGGCTGACTTAAAGCAGGCAAACAGAACAAACTGCACCGAGAATATAACCTGGAAATCAGGACCAGAATATGACTCGGCCCTTCAGATACGGCCCGTGGAAAGAGACAGTGAGGGAAATTACACCTGTGAGATGGCTGCAGGGGACGGGAATTTCCAGATGACCTACCACCTGACTGTGCTAGGTGAGGGGCTCCTGCCTCATTTTGCAGTTCTCCAAGGAATCACATGCAAGCGCGGGCAGAGAGAGCTCCTCTCTCCCCCAGCACAGCAGCAGAAAGAGTATTGCTGCCTGGACAAACTGGGATGCATTTCCTTTCTAGTCCCTCCCTTTCTGCCCTCTCTTTATCTACCAAAACTCTCCTCCCTTCCAATGACRCCTCTGCCCCTGTGCATTTGGGAAAGGGCAAGTCCTGTCCTCCTTCCAGCGTCCTAAAGAAGGATTCTGCAGGTCCATCTGGTTACCCATTAAAGGCAGTCAGTCAGATGCTGCTGCTTTAATATAAGGAACATTCCTGCATTTTGGGTGGGGAATAAGAAACCCCGTCACAACTGCAGCAAACTAACCCCCCATGTCTCCCCAATGTTTGCAGTGCTCCCCAAGGTGAGCGTGTACTGTGACAGCCGCGGGAAGCCCGTGTGCCGGGCAGCGGCGGGGAAGCCAGCCGCCCGCATCTCATGGGTGCCAGGGAGCAACTCCAGCCCCGAGCAGGAAGACCTCAGTGACGGCACCGTGACTGTGCTCAGCACCTTCGTGGGAAACGGCACCGATGTGAGAAGTGCCAACTGCGTCGTGTCCCACCCCGCTCTGGCCCACAACGAGCCCATAGCATGTGGCTCGGGTAAGCTGCTCTCTATGTGCCCCACATTCAGACTCCTGTTCCTTTTAAGAGAGAAAATCCATAATAGCATAGAAACATCCAGAGAAGTCCTATGTAGATAAGAGTAGCTTCCCCATCTGTCTTTACCCGGAATCATTACCAGTTCCAGATGCTATTTCCAAATGTCTTCTTCCTGAAGAAATATCTCTGGTTAGCCTGGTAGTATTCTTTTGGCAATGGGAAAGCTGTTGGAAGCAAATTGAAAGCAGACATGCTCTTTCTGCTAAATTTAGCAGTTGCAAGCTGAATATCAATAAAATCTCTTGAGATACAAAGGCAAGGTCTCATACTCAGACTGTGGGAAGAGAGAGAAGGAGAAACACCTCATGTTTGGCCAGCAGAAACAATAAATCACTTGATTCTGAGTTGTGAATGGAGGATAATGTCACATTGATTGTGTGACATTAGGTTTCTAGTTTTTATATTTTTCTTACATGAGTTGCAATACTGAGATATGCTGAATCCCTGAGGGAAGCTAGAATAACRGTTACCCAGAGGATAACAGTGCCACTGATATCTGAGTGCCACTAATATCATCATATATCACATATCATCTATCATCTCAGTAGGATTTTCAACCCTGCTCTTGTCTCTGACACAGACTATATTTTTTTCTCCATCAAGTTTCATTAGTTTCCTTCCTGCCAAAGGGGATTATCTTTATTTTACAGGCAGACTGAAAATTAATGTGCTAAAGTGACTTTAATCTTATACAGTTAAAGAAACTCATCAGTGAAAAGACATAACTGAGATTAACTCTTTCTGTTTAGAGAACTTAATTCTGTATGCCTCCATAGCGGCTATCCTGAGCATTCTCCTCTTCATCGCTCTCATTTACTGTTTTATGCTCCGCGGTGGCAGGTACGTATGATTAATGAAAGCTTGCCTAGAGCTGCAAGAAATCTTGAAGTATTGCTTGTTACCTTATCATGTGTCTTAAACTCATCTGATCTGGTCACACTGTGCAGCTGTGAGTAACTGAATTAACTAGATCAAATATTTCTACTCCACACTGCAGTCACTGTGTACTGTCTGTATTATCACTGCATAGTGCATCTGACCGAGAAAACTGCAGAAGGGCAAGGGCTGGCAAGGGGTCTTCACTGTGTGGCCTCCAGCACTGAAGGGGAGCTCTTCATTCTGACAGGAAACCAGCTGAGTAAACCTGTTCTTCAGACAGCAAATTCCTTCCAGCTCCTATTCCAAAACTGCTTTTCTTCCCATCCTCCTCCTTCAGATGGGAAGAATTACTTTAAAACAGCTTCACTAAGGGAAAACTTCACATACTTCCAGAAGACTTTGATTTTAGTCTTCTGCTTGAGCTCCCAGAAACACCAGAAGAGACCTCTCAACAGAGTCATGGAGCCAAATTTCAGGCTCAAAAGTCAAGGAGAGAAAGAAACACGAACACATTTTAGCTTTATTTTTGATGATAAAAAAAAAAAAAAGATCTTGTAATAAGAGAAGGTCAAAAGCCTTTCTAGCCCAATATTGAGTTGAGGAATGAATTTGTTTCAATGTGTTTTCTTTCTCACAGGCTGTGCAGCAAAAGCAAACCTGAAACTCCTCCTACACATTCCTCACAGGTAAGGAGATGGATATAGCTTAGACCATCACTAAATCAGGAATCTAGTAGCCTGGAATCATGGTCACTAAAGGCAAATCGTTACATTTTTACTGTCTCCTTTCTGCAGCTGCTGCTGCTACTGCTAAGACACAGGCCTTTGCAATACTTAGCTACCATTTGACCATAGCAACATCTCAGGAGAACAGAGAGCTTATCGTGACCATAACATAGAACTGGAGCAAATAATAGAGGCATATTCTAAGAGGAAACACTCAGCAACTGCCACGGTTTATCTTTGTAAGGAGCAAGTCCAACCACATCTCCCTGGTCATGTCTGATACACTGACCACAACTGCCATGCATGCGATCCTTGCACAGGGTGGCAATATCATGCGTAGGGGAATATTAGCAAAGCTGTTCGTAAATGAAAGAATCACACAAAAAGTAAAAGGAGACTTCAAGCACATATTACACATATACACCTATTATGTTCAGAATGATAATGTGTAGGCTTTTAAAGGCCACTTTCTTGTACGATCAATCCACAATCAAAGTGTCAACTGTACTCAAGCCAAAACACTTTATCAAACAGTGCCAGGGATGTTGAACTTCAAGTTGGGGAACTTGCTTGAATTCCTTAGGCTACTACAGGCCTCCTGTGTGGCTGAGCAATTCACTCATCGTCTCTGTGCCTCTGTTCTCTGCTTTCAGCTACAAATAATGCCAGTTCCTTGCAAGCAGGTTGTGAGACAATTACATTGTGAGACACCTACACTGTCAGTATCTGTGTATCCACAGCAGACACTACGTTAAAATTCTGTCATCAGGCTGAGAAGGTTCTTCAGTTTTGTTGTTTGAATTAGCTCACTCAATTCTGGCTACTTTTGCCCCTCCTTTTCTGCTGTCCTACCTCCCAGTTGCTTCTGACAGGTGCAGCTGCACTAATATAAAATGAGTGGTTCTTGCTGGTGCATTGTAAAATTTTCATTACTGTGACTGTAGATTGAGATTGTAGTCTGATGGCAGAATCCTTTGCGATCAGAACACTAGCATGTTATTTGATCTTTCCAGAGAATGAGATCCTAATCCAAAATTTTGTAGGCAAAAGCAAGGGAATTAATGCCTCAGTTTTACTTACCAAGTCTTTAGCAAAAAAAGCAATATGGGTTCTTTAGCAGAAAAAGTAATATAGGATTTTTCTTGAGTACAAGGGGAATAAATGTAGGAGCATTATTTCCCTGTCACATTATTAGTTCAGATGAAAGGTTTGCAGAGCCTCACCATACTAAAATACTCATTGCACTAACAATTTTTTGGTTTTGTTTTGCCAGGATGACCCCATGGAGGTGGAACCTTATACTACTTATGTGCACAAAGAAAATGTAATTTACAACTCAGTGTCTGACCTGACGGTGGAGCAGAACCTTCCATAAGGACTATTACCAGTCACATGAATGATTCAACAACACCGGAAATGAGGAGGGACATTTTTAAAAGTCTGGCCAAAGGAATAATCTTCTCAGAGGATTTATTCACATTTTGGGGGAAGAGAGACCCCCAGATCTCTTCAAATACCTGGGCTTACTGATGAGTCTATATACATATACACACACACACATATACACTTCTGTTTTGCACCACTTAAAGTGGTGCTGGGAAAATCTGACCGACCTCATGCCACAATTTTTGGAAAAGTTCCTGGGATCAATTTTCCCTTGGCATTTTTACCTCAGGAATCCTATTTTGTAACTCATGTCTAGGCATTACTTTGATACACTAGACACTATACTGCACTTATTTGGGAGAAGGAAGGAGTGTTAAGTCTGAGTTAAAATGAAACACCCTACAACTAACATCCACTTTGTTGTAATTTATAAATGAGGAACATATAGGCTCTGAGTATTAATCCTCACAGAGTATCTCAACTGGCAGAAGTTATCAACAGAGAAGACCTTTAATTACTGGTCTTAAAAACAGAAACAAGTGATGAATTTAGAAGGTCATTCACTAGAAAAGAGACTTCACTGGTATGTTGAATTAACCTCTTACGTTCATATTAAGTATTTCCACTAAAAGTCTTCACTCAATTTTTCATATTTATCACAAGTAATCTTATTGTTAAGATTACTTTTCCTTAAGATTCTCCAAGGAAAGGTATTACTTTCTCTTTTGGAGCATTTGGCATTATTGGCATTCAGTGTAAGAATTCTATTAATCAAATCCAGTAAGCTCTTCCTAGCAGAAGCTCACACCAAACTTCAGGAAAAGAGACAAGGTGAAATATATCCTCTATAACTGTGCAATAATATACAAAAAGGGTAAATGTATRCTAACTCTAGCCATATTTATTTTAACTGCACCTGAAGATATTTTCATTGATATTTCTAAATCTTTTCTTGACTCTTAATACAGCCTTCTAAATACACTTACAAGTTCACTTTGTTGTGTACAAAATACCTTACATATCTCAGTGTGTCATAACCTGTTAAGATGACTTCTTCTCACTTTCCCAAAATATTTTTTGAGAGTAAGTTAAATGAATGAAATTGTCCTCAATATACTAAAGGCTCTTTAACTTTTGGGGTGATTGCTTACTAGCTAAAGCATGAACTGATTCTCCAGTAAGGACAGAGCACATTTCTAAATCTCTGTATACTACCTTTTGCTTCAGTATTTTAAAAGTCAGACAGAATACTTGGTCTGATGGTAGAATCACAACTGGGTTTAGACCAGAAATGTCTTTGCAGAAATGTCTTTGCCACACATTCCTCCAGCTCTTTTGAGCTAGTGCCTGAGGACCATGGTCCAGGGCTCAGAAAATGCACATTTAAATTTATTCCAGTTCTTAAATGTATTACTCAACTAAACCAACCCAAATAGTTACGGATGCAAATACTCATGCTACCAACTATGAAACTGCCGCTTCCAACCCGGTGGGCTCTGCATGCAACTATTGTTCTTCTCTTTTTCTTTATTTCATTTTGCAACAGAAGGGAACAAAGCTGAAAAGTGTATTTCACAGAAT
>NW_020455602.1:504451-526666 GCF_003342845.1 Nothoprocta perdicaria | reverse complement strand
GTCATCTGCAAACTTGCTCAGGGTGCATTCTGTGCCCTCGTCCAGGTCATTGATGAACAAGTTGAACAGCACTGGGCCCAGCACTGACCCCTGGGGGACACCACTGGCCACAGGCCTCCAACTGGACTCGGCCCTATTTATCACCACCCTCTGAGCTCTGCCATCCAGCCAGCCCTCGATCCACCACACCGTGCAGTGTATTTAAAGCACTGAGTATCAGTGGCAGAGAAAAAAAAATAAAGGAACTATAAAAGAGCTTCCAGTGTCTTACCAAGGGAAACAGCCAGTCAATTCAGTCACGATCCCCTGAAAAGTCACTTAAAATAGCCATAATCCCATCCTGCCACTCTAAAATCAGAGAGCTTAATCTCTTTTTTGATTTTTTCCCCGCATAAACTGAAAGCCCATTATGTTGCTCAGTGTCTACAGAACAGGTTTCATTGCATAACAGGGCAGCTCTTCACAGTAGATCCTTGCCAGTTTATATGCAATGTAACAACTGCACAGAAGTGTAGCATGTGCTGCCTGCAGTGCTTATGATCCTTCACAAACCTCCTTTACATGAATGATCACGTCTGCGCCAGCCCTGCACTTTGGCAAGTTTGTCCTCTGCTTTGCTCCGCAGTAAGAGCTGCCCTCGGGCCCTGAGGCCAGGAATGGGGCAGGCTGTGGATGCCGTGGCACGCGTGTCTTCTGACCTGGCGCCCAGGGCAGCCAAGTGGCACAGCTGCTTCTCCTGCTCTTTCGTGTAGGCAGGAAGGCCACTGCTTCTGTGCCCAAGTGATCTGCATCGCCAAGGCCTTAGCCAGAAGCTCTGCAGTAAGTTGCAGAACATTTGTCCATACTTTGTAAGCACGACAAGTGTGAACCAGTCCAGCATCTTATGTGCACACGTGTGCACAAATGCTCTTTTGCATAGCTGAGAAGGCCTGGAGCAGAGGCTCCCTCTTCGCACAGCTCTTTCTCTGTCAGAGCTCTTGCTGCCAGCTCCCTCTGCACTGTGCGGCTACAGTGCAGCAGCCCTCCTCCATGCAGAAGTGCTATGTTCACTCTTTCTTAGGGGTCACGCAAGCCTTCTCGTGAAACTCCCCAGCATGTTGCAGAGTCACAGGAAGAAAGGCAGCAGCCTCTCAACTGCTCCCATAAACAAATCTTTTGGTTTTGACCACATTTATCAATGCTATCTCTTGCTGCAGCATTAGCTCTTACTTAATTTGTACCTCCTGCCTTTGCTGCTCTATTTTATCTTCACACATACATGCAGTCTTGACAGTTGATAGCTTCTATTCCTGCTCTAGTCAGACAACTAATAATCATGGTTATTTTGTGACTGCAGAGAGCCCCAGATGCTGAGCTCACATGCACAGCAGGTCAGCACATTCTGTTTTGTTGCACACCCACAGAACAGCCCTCAGGTTGCGAAGGCCTCCATGTTTTAAGATGTCCCTGGCAGCACTGCAAAGCCTATGTCCTACAAGTCCTGAGCCTCAGTGCAGCTTCTCTGCAAGCACCCCTTATGGAGCCTCTCCAACTAGGAGATCTTTCATGGGAGCAGAGTCAAGCACTTCACCAAGCAACATCAAACTTTGTTGAAATAAAACTGTTAGCACAAGGTCTTTGTATCACCGTTTACCTACTTCACAGAGCTTTCCTCCAAATAGAATCCTGTTTCAGATATTACCCCATTTTTGGATCCCAATTGCTTTCAGGCCTGGCAAATATACTGTCCTGCCAGAATCACCCTGTCTTATTTGTGCCTTACTACTCACGGTCTACTTTGTAAACCTGCCGTGCCTGGTAGACTTCCTGGTTCTGTGTGTGACTTCTGGTTAAGAATTAAAAAGGCTTCAACATCTTCTATTTTCATCATGCTGGCAATAGAAATTTAATTATTGACATTACAGCTGGATGACTTTCACAGGAACATTGACATAGTCACTTTCCTCTAGATACAGCAGTGACTCTCATTATACAAATCTAGAAAATGAGTGTATTGGTAAGGGAATGTCAAATAAATCACTGTCAGAAAATATTTATTGTAAACAAGTTAAAAAAAAATCTAAATCTTTCATGAGTAAGAACTGATTCTAAGAGTCAAAGTTAACTGGTAAAGAAGTGAATGCAATGAATTTAGTCATAACCAGAGAGAAAGCTCCAAAATACATTTTCACAGAAACAAGCTATACAATCAGACCACAATCAGTTCACAGAAAGTACTGAGCAAAGAATTTTCACTACTGAATATACTTAAGAAAGGCTTTCATGGCTTAACCTGTTCTCCCTTTACATTCACTATGGAGAAAACCTCTCTTTCTGATAGATCAAAGATGCCAGCTTCCTTTGGCCATATATTAATTTTTAAATCACTCTTGTTTCAAAATAATTACTCTTGTACTTTTTCTCATTTCTTTCATTCTTTGTTAGAAAACCGCATAAACGTCCAGGAAGGTCCTTCACTATCTTTCCTTAATGTCTTTGTTAAACTTCTGTTGTGACACCAATTTAATAAAAATGACATTGTTTAGGCTCTTGATATGCTGAAACCACTACTCTTTCCACAGGCCATGTTATCTTTTCTTTCGGTGCCATCATTTGCTTCTGTTAGCATTGCCCCTTGACAGACACTTAAAACCACAGACATTACAAGGCAGGTGAAAACCACAGGCATGACAAGGCAAACACCATCCTTGGGGTCTGAGTTGGCAAGCACTTTGTGTAAAGGGATCTTAAGCCACAACTGGGACTTCAACACTGTGAAAATACAAAGATACAGAATCTAAAAACTGAGCAAATTTGTTAGGTAAATATTATGCCTTATATTATCTAGTTTGCTCCAAGACAGATCCAGCTTGCATGAAAGCTTCCTCCCTGATTACTACACATCAATCTCACCGTACAAAAAGAAAGTTCACACTTTCCACCATGAATGGTGTTTGGAAGTTGCATAATTTCACAGACATCACACACTGATGCTCATGTTAAACAGCAACATTCCAGTCTGAGTTGTCCAACTCACACCACTGCACTTTGCCATAATAGCTTTCCTCCTTGTAAGAATATATTCTTATCACATGGATTTCCAGCATACTTTTTACATATTTACTCTCTTACCTGCAGTTGTTATTGTCTAGGTGTTAGTGTTAGCCTTCCTGACCTGTAAACCTGATATGTAAAACACCAATACATTAGCAAGCCCATTGCAAATATCGTTGCTGCGGGGTAGCTTCTAAAGAAAGAGAGCTGATCTCCAGGATCTAGGAGCTGTGCTCATCTGGTACAAATGCAAGTTCCTCACACTTGCCAGCAGCTTACTGGAGGCAGTAAACAGCGGGTGCCCTCCACGGGGAAGGCTCTTTGCCTTTTAACTTCTTCTTGTCTAGCTGAAACCACTGGCATCAGCTGGTGCTGTTCCTGCCACCAAGCTTGGCCCTTGAGGGAGGAATCTAAAATTGAAGTTCATCCGTAAAAACATTAGTAGCAGAGCACCTAGCCAAATAAGTTCTTTTGATGCCCTATTTTAGCTTCATTTATCTTGATCTTCAGCCTCCCACAGCAGTTCTATAAGGCTGTCGCTGGTACGTCACTGTGGTAAGCTGTGGGAGAGACGGGGAAGAGGGAGTTCACAGCCTTGCTGTACAAAGTCATAAATTTGTTTCTTCTTCATCAAAGATTCTTGGGTTTTTCCCTTCACCTCAAAGGGGGTTTGTTTGTTTGTTTGTTTTGTTATTTCAGTTGTTATGTCCTGAGAATAAGAAACATTTTAGCTACATCCAGATGAAAACGGTTATTCAGAAATACAAGTTAAGACCCAGTATGACCACTAGATGACAGTTTCACCTCACACTAAGGAAGACGCTGCCATATGGGAAGCATTAGTTCTCTACATACTTTCCCATTGGATTTGGTATAATAACTCCTCTTTTTTAATGTGTGGGCCTTCATTTGCACAGAGATTTATCAAAAAAACCCACAACTACCAACAACAAAACATCCCTGTGCATAACACTGTTGAGCAATAGTGATGTATAAAGCAACACTAAAGGGAAAAGAACAAAAATAATATGATAAGCACCAAACACTTCATTCAGAGATAGCAAGAAGTATCTTTATGGGGACAACGTGTGGGAGTTCTGGTTGGCAGAACAGAAGGCAGTCTGGGGAGAAGAYGAGGATGCAATTAAAAAGAACTCCAAGGATGCCAGGTAGGGGCAGGACCTCCTCTCTTTCTCCGTTCCTCAACTTTCTCAATTGGAAAGCTCCTTCTTCTCCTCTTTAGGATAGGAATCCAACTTGGTCTACTAGGTGGGCTTTACGGTGCAGCTAAGTGCCTCCTACAACCCCCACCCTGTTCCCAAACCTCCTGGGTTGCTGTTGCAGAAAGGGAAGTAGGTTGGTGTAAGATCCCTGCAAAGAGACAGCAAGGAACAGGGAGATCTGGACTAGCTGGTGCTGTTGTTGAAAGGACCAAGAGCACAGATAGGCAGCAGCAAGTTCAGGAGAGGTCCTACCTTCAGTAAAAGCCATCCTCTCACTTTCACAGCCCTCCAGCAGGGATAGCATCAGAGCAGAACACCATGCATATGTCAAGCAAAAATCATCTGATCTAGTGGTTACTCTTCTCAGACAATTGCCATAACCAAAATAAACTCATCATACGTGAGTTTCTATCAAGCTACATCTCCCTCTTCCCTCTTTGGGAGAGGAAGTGGAAATGATAAGAGATTACTGCGTCTTCGCAGCTTCTGAAGACAGGCACGCTCAGCTGTAGGACATGAAAAGCTGCACACCCGACCACACAGCAAACCTGACAGCGCATGGAGCTGTTGRCCCACCATCCTCCACATACTGTCCCATGCAAGCTGTGATGCCTTACAGGCAAGCCATGGGAAGCACCTGCTTTTTAGGAGTATGTACCACTGGCTGCAGTGTAGCACTGCTGCCCCATTCCTGCTCCAGGCCCCGCATCACAGGAGAGCTGCTCAGCCACAAGCTGTGTCTGGTGTGTGGAGGTGGGAAGGGGCAGCACCTGTGAACATAGGAGCTGCCAGTGCTATGGTAAAGCACGATGGGAGGCCATACGAACAGTGGATTTCTTTCAGATAGCTCTGTGCACCTAGCTGATCCCTACAGAAGGTGTAAGTAGTCATGTCTGGTTCTCCAGGCTTATTGTCACATATATATGCATATACATATATATATATATATGTACACACACATATATATATATAAAATGTTGCAGGAATAGTCCAGAAGAGTGTAGCAGGAGAGCAAAATTGCATTTCCTGTCAGTAACATTTCCTGCCTACATGTTTAACATACTAATACCTTCCAAATTTTCATGACTATTTTAAATAGTCATGAAAATAAAAAGAAGGAGGGATTTGGTGATTTATACCAAAGTGTGCTCATGCAAAAATCAGAAAAGACTAACTGCAAAAATATAAATAAATAAAATTGCACTGTCTAATCCCCTTTGGAAAAGGCTGGCAATACTCTGATCAACCATAGGCAAATTCCTTCACAGTAAAACAGTGGATGATGCTGACCTACTTTGTCAAGTGTATAAAGTTCCACTCATCAAAAGTACCGTGTATCAGCTAAACATTTATTATTAAAGTACAGCCATCTATGGATTCACACACAGCAAGGTGTGAAAACAGCTAATATATTTTAAAGTTTTAGAGCAGAAAATGAAAATTGTAACACAAAACTGAAACTGACAAATGGAATTTAGATGAGCAATATAACCTTCACGCTCCATATTTGCACTGTGTCATAAAAGTGAGTCTTACACCCTTATAGAGAATAAAACCACTTTTTTAAGAAACAAGTTTTATATCATTGCGCAGTTCATTTCAGATGTCACCTAGAAGCCACTGAACAACTGTCTTCTTTGCTTTCCATAGGACACACTTTTTCTCCTTGCTTGTTTGTTTTCCCATGGTCTCCTCACCTCATCCAGACCAGAGACCAGCAGGGTTTTACTCGTACAAGCTGTTGAGTTCATGCCCTCATGTGGAAAGGTTACACAAGACTCAGCTGCTAAAATTCCCAGGGCTGAAAATCTACAAACACTGCCACGTGGATGCACTGAGGGGAGATGGAGCTGGCTTTAAAAAACATAGGAAAAAAACACAAAAACATTGTATTGCACTGAGGCTTTGGTTGTGCATCATCTGCTTTCATTTACCACTTCAAGCTCTATTGCATTAGCCGAAGAAAACATTATTTATCATTTTTTAATAATTTATATTGTAACCATGAAACAGGAAACATAAAATCACTTAGGTCACCATATGAGAGTGATAGAGTGTCCAAGCTATTAGCTCTAAGGAGCTGAAGTACTGTAGGATAACTCAAAAGAATTCTTAGATATTATTTCAGGAAGATATATGCCCTTGTCACTCCACTCCTCACGTGTCATCAACAAAAAAAGAAAAAGAAAAAAAAACTAGAAAGGGACATTGTTTCTTGGGGGGTAAAAGAAGAGAAAAGTTTGCAGTAATTTCCATGGTGACTTCTCAGTTTACAATCAGATTCCATGAACCTTATTCATCCCATCCAGTCCAACCCATGATCTCTTAGCTGCTTTTAGTGCAGGCGGATTCTATTTCCCATGCCCTGGCTAAAGATTAAAAGAAAACTCTCCAGGCAGGAGGTGGACACGAAAATGGTTTTTGGTGCCAAGCTTAGCTCTATTTTCCCCCTCCTTTTTCAGACTTTCATCCAAAACATGCTTACATTGGCAGCCTACCCAAAGGGCTGTGAAATAATAAAGAGCCACTGTCCAATTCTTACCTCTGCAGGACAGTACACCAAATTTAGAACTTGCAATTTTTAGTTGTTTCAATCAAAACTGATATGTCAGACTAGAATTTGTATTTGTTTTTGAGTAGCCATCAGCACCTAGAGGGGCTGTGCAGACAGATTTTTCCTCAAGGGCTTTTGAGCTTTTCTTGTCTGCTTTTTAATTACTAAGGAAAAGGGCAGGATTCCAGGGAGAAGAGAGGGACAGGAAGGGCAGGGGAACTGGAGGGGGAAAAAATTACTTCTCCCGTTGTATTGTTTAAGAATTTGCCTTTAAAAGACTGAAAGGATGAAACATCAATCTATCAGTTGAAGGATGATAAGGCTTTGCTTTTGTGCTGTAGCTCAAACCAAAGGTCCTTAAAGATTACTAGTTATTTTATTATTCGTCATGTTTATTAGAGTAATATCCCAGGACTAATCAAGATGGACATAGATGGAGTAAGCCCCATAAAACAGGCAGCTGTAGACAGTCCTTGACCCAAAGAAGTTATCATCTAAACAGACACTCCAAACATGACCAAACATGCTATTTATCAGCGACGTTTGAAAGCACATGCAATTGTGGCAGTGTGCTCAATACCTTAATCTCCAGTTACTCCTTCCTGAATCAAAGTGAAGATTTCCAAGAGCACATGAAGGTGTGAAATACAGGAATATATTGAGAAAGTCACTTTAAATTACTGTGAGCCAATCCACTTTTCACTGATAAAGAGTTACCCTTTCAGCTGCAACGTCCTGTAGAAACAAATGCTAAATCCTGTGCCATTGAAGTTAATGACATTTTCCTTTTACCAAATCAGAAAAAAATAACACTCTAAGTAACTCTATGTCAGAAATTGAAAAAGCAGCAGTCTTTTTATAAGAACTTTTTGTGGGCAGACATTAAGATAAGAAAGTTGAAAGTTGGTGAGTCTTGCCATCTTCCTTCTGTGGTGAGGGGAAAGCAGCCAGAAGATGAAATTTAAGGCACAAAAGATGGCACAGGAATTAACTAAGGTTGCCCAATAACTCAGGATTAAAGCCGTAGGAGCAAATCCAGTGCTTGAGCAAAACTGATTGAAAGAGTGCATATTGTCAGAAATGTAGTAATTGCAGGTACACTGGGACACAATGGAAAGTTATATGATTGAGCCTGAGTCAATCAATACCTGCTCCAATAGGCTTCTGATCTTTGGTACATGAAGTTCTCCCTTTGAAGCTGTGAGAAGTACAAGCAGCAAGTTAGGATAGGAAGAGGGCACACAGCCTTCTTCAGTGTGAGGATCAGTAGTGGATTCCAGTTCTGAGGTTTTTTGTGGTATTTGTTCTGGCAACACAATCATATTTTATGCTCTGTGAAGTCAAATTCTAGTCACTACAGTCTGCAGTCTGCTAGGTGTTAATAGATGATGGTGTAATGCATATACACATTGCATTTACAATACAAAAACACATGTCTCTTGAAATGTGAGAATTTGATCTCATAGGAGAATTCAAGGGCAGTTGATCTAAAACCTAAAACAAATAAACAATATTCTGTTGGGAATCATATCTGTTTACTAAGGAAATTCAAAAGTGTAAATATTTGTAATAGGAGGTACATGGATTTGTACTAATGTTATAGCTAGTTCCATTTTGGAATACATTCAGTTTTGCTTGAAGTTTTCTATTTGCTTTTRAAATCTGACCTATACCCCATATATTTACTTCATTACTTGCTCATCATTTCTGTCCTATCCCTACTCTGTTGTTTTCCCAGGGCTTGTATTTTATTGGAAATTCCATCGGCTTTTAACTATTACCAAAGACCGGCCTTGATAAAAGAATCTGTAAATTAAAGAGCACTTCAGTGCTCTTTATACTACTCCTACCTTACTATTTGGAAAACAGATTTGTGCCCTGTATATGCCTATAAATATACTTATGTAATATTAAATTGTGGCAATTACTGGTAAATTTAGAGACTCCAGTGAAAAACAGTGAAAAAGGTATAAGAGTCTCTTCCTTGTAGAGTTTACAATCTGAAGAGTCAAAATACACACAACATTGAAGAAACTAACTTCTCATCCTTGTAACAGATATATGCTTTTGATCCTTTTTGTACTGTTCCTTTCCTGAAATTTAAAAGAAGCTGGCAAAATAAATAACACAGTGAACTTTATACCCATCAAGAGAACAAATCTGTAACAACAGGCAGGGCCCAAGAATGAAGCCGTTGTCAGCACAGTGATGTGACTGCTTTAGGAGCTTGCAACAGAGCTTGTGCATCAGGGCCCCTGCACCGGCGCAAAAATAATCATAAGGAAAACACATTGCAAGGCTCGAACTGGTGCTGGGCAGCCCATAGACATGCAGATACTTCAGATGCTGTCTGGGCCTTCTCTGAAAACAAATCATTTGAAAATACCTACACAACGTCTTCCGCTCTCATATGGTCAGGCTCCCATGAGTTTATTACTTCCCATTTCCAAAGCAGAGGTAAACTGAAAATAAATCACTGGAAATACATTCCTATCAGCTCAAGAGAGCTAACTTTAAAACTGGAACACAGATATATTAAAATGGGGGAAAAGAGATGTCCTGATTTCATCCAAAATATTTTGTCTCCTTTTTCCAGCCAGTATCACAAGTTGCCTGCCCAGTAAAGCTGCCCTGTAAAGCTGCTTCATTCACTAGAGGATACAAATTACTCTTCTGGATCAAGAGTAAATATTAGTGTCAAACCATAAGAGAAAAATGAGACTATCACAGAAGGCAGGTGAAAATTCATGAAAATTGGAAGATGTGCACATTTTATAGGCTAATGAATGTGAATGTGAATCAACCCACAGCATTCATCTCTGGTTCAGTGGAAGTTGAAAACCGATGGCACTAGATCAGCTCCCAAACTTGCCATCACTATTGGGAGCAAGTGGACTGATAATATGGAGTAATACTGGATTAAACAAAAACACAGTAGACAGTTTACTCACAGTAGAGAGCAGAATAAATTCTAGAAGTTACCACTTTCAGAAAAGGACATGTTAATGCTAAACAGCACTACAGAATGCTTCGTTCCTCCTTCTGTTATAAAATGATGAATCTCAGTGTTAATAAATGTTAAAAAAACAGTCCTGCATTCTTTTGGAATTCTCATTAATGTCAGTCACAGATGTAGATACATTCCAGGGTCAAAACTATGCCATCTTTATATACAAAAAACTGATACAGTTACAAAGAGGTCTAGAGACAATTAACAACACCCTCAATGCTTTGCTTGCATCTAAATTTGAAGTCCAAACATATCATCGAAATTGCAACATTGAATATGCATGTTGAAAAATCAGAAATATTCCTTCTCCCTGCCTCATCTCATTTTATAGCAATATAACTGTTTCATAGGACAGATACCTTGAAAGCTCATTGTTGCCAAAGGATTTAAATAAAGTCTTAAATAAAGTCATCTTTTCCACTGAAGCCTCAAGGGCCCAGATATACAAGCAAATTCCTGTGATTCTCTTTATATGGGAAACTATTTTTCTTTCAGCAATCTGTCCATGATCTTACAGGCCAGGCAGCTTCTGCTCTCCTGGAACTATTTCAAAAACAGCTTATAGAGGAAATCACAGCCAGGCAACAAAATCTCCGGGATTGACTCTTTCATGGTCTGCAAAAGGATCAGCAGTCAAGTAGCAATAAGGTGCAAATTGTAAGTTTACAGCACAGATCTGGCAGGCTCCATACAGCTTTGCCAGGATGGGGATAGTATGACACACACCATTTTGCGTTGCTCAGAGAGCACTTCCAGGACCAAAGCAGCTCTTGGTGTGTTACTGCAGCTAGCCGGCTCAAAGGCCGTAATGAGAGCAGCTCGTGTAACAGAGCTGTTCAGTAAGTGACGTTCTTACCACTGTTTTCTCATCGTAGTCAGCTCACTCGAGGACATCTACTTTGAGAGGAATTCACAGTGGGTGGTGGCACAGGATGCAGCACATTCCTCCCATCCCATTGCCAGCATTTTGCTGTGCTCCTGCAAAGAAACTTTCATGGCTCATTACTACCTGCCTGTGGCAAGGGGAAGCTGCTGTAGAGACCTATCACTGAACTACAGGTTAAAGTCTGCAAAACCCTGCATTGATGGGAAGGTGGAAACAGAAGGTCAGGAGGTTGCAAGAGGCTGCAAGATGTGCAACATGTGCATTCTGCAGTGGTTTTGTGATAGAGAGAGACATGTCCTAATATTAAAACAGCTCTTCAGACCTGATTTGGAACATAGATCCAAATTTCCTAGCAGGCAAGAATCCAAGAGCTAATATAGGCCTTTATTTCTAGTTTGTACCCTTTGTGTATTTAAAACACAGAAGAGAAAAGAGGGAATGTGGTTGACCCTGTCCACTGGGAATCCTCAATGAGTAGGGATTTTCTCAGGGTGGGGGCTGGACAATTTATCCTGTACTGATCGGTGGCCTGAGACGGGAGGAACACAAGAAGTAGGGAGCTGTACGTCTGGTTTAGCACAAACTATAGCTGTGTGTACAGGACCCCTCTGGAGCTGTGCTAGGAGCAGCAGCGCAGGCAATGAGGAGGACGTGGGCCAGGCCATCCAGCGCGGGCCTGTGGTGGCTCGAGAGCTGAGGCGCCCAAATCGCGCGAGCTTCAAAGGGGCGAAGAGGTGCACAAAGCACAAAGCGGGGGCTTTCTGTAGCAGCCAGGTCTGCACCCAGGAGTCGCTGCTTCATCTCAGGGAATAACCTGGAGGCACAACCAGCTCTGGCCTGTTTGTTTTTATCTTCTCCTGGGAGCCATTACATGATATTAACAAAATAAATCAAATTTAAATAACTCAGTGTGCAAGTTTACAACAGAGCTGTTCTTTGGGGCATACCTCAGGGACATTACACAGTCCTCCACCATTATGAATGAATGAATGGGCCTTAGCTGCACTGCCACGGAGTAATTTGTTTTAATAATGTCTGAATACACGCTGAGGTAATATTTGTTCAAGCCGTAATAGTGTTCTCAGGGCAGAAATTCACATATTAAGAGAATAGTGTTTATTTACCTTTAAAGTGTGGTTACGGACAGAAAAGAGGCTTTTAAAATGACACCAGGAGGGTCACATTTATTCTCTCCTCGTGCTTTCAGTTCAGATCTGCCTGGTGCCCAAGTCAAAGGTGTTTTCTTTTAAATGACAGTTTCAGAAACTCCACATGGGATCTGAGAGACATCTGTTCTTTATCCTCACACCCACAGTGGAGAGTCTGCAACTAGATATAACTGAGGAGTTGGCAGCAAGGAGAGATGCCAGATGCCCAGACTCTTCTTAATCCTTTACAAGAGTCAGCTCTTCCTCTCAGGGAAGGAATGTTATAGCTTGTGATTACAAAAATCCATGCCCACATCAGAAGCACCACAGAAAGAACAGTGTTTTTTGGAGTGGGGGTGGCTTTTTCTGGTCTGTTTTCTAATATTGATTCCTTCTTCCATTGAAAATGGCACGGTGCATGAGAAGACTAAGTTGCAGTCATCAGGAAAGGTTTCCTGGGGAAGACTTGATAAAGACATGTCAGGTGAGCACTTTTAAATAAGGTTATAAAGCAGACACCCCATGATTGCCATTTCTTGATTCTCTACAATTCTCTGTTCTCTATTAATTGCAATTAATATCTATTCTCACTTCCATATTAAACTGTTCCAGAGGTATTTCCTATCCTTACTTCTTTCTACAGAGGCTTTTTAATTTGTGGCAAGTGCTCGGAACCCTAGTTCTTAGAAAACCAGCAAGAGTTTTTTAAAAACATTTTTTAATGTTTTTAAAAATATTTTTAAAGGCATTTAAAAACATTTTTAAAAGATGAAAACTCATTAGCAATAGCAACACACAAAGGTAAATCACAGTATGCCAGGATCTGAAGGCCAAAGACCCTGTAACAACCACCTACTCACAGTCATTTGACAGATGCTAACCTGTATTTAACTCTGGCAGAACATCTGTTTTGGCCATGTGTTTTTCAAACCAAAAAAGGGCAAGTTGTTGAGTTTTACATAATAAATATATGTGCTCTGGAAGAAACACTGACAAACACTTTCTACTCTCCAGGCCAGATGTTCCTTTCTGTGTTGTAGGGATTCTTTGTGTTTGTTGTCGCTGTTGTTGGAGCTCACTGCATCACGAAGGTGAGTCTCCTGCTGCTCCTGAATCGCTGCTGCAGCCACAGCTCCAGCTCCTGACAGCAGGGCAAAAGCACGATGCTGCAGATAAAGCGGAGATGGAATTTCCAGGCTCAGCATTGCAATCAGTTATAGCTGTCTCTCTCTTTCCAAACAACAAAAGCCCTTCTGAGAAACAGTTACTGATTCTTGGCCCTGACTCTGAAGCAAATCTTTGCTTAGGGACAGAGGTAAAACTTTCAGTTCCTTTTCTACTTAAAATAAGAGCTCGGTGACAATACATATGACATAGCAGAATTTCATTAAGTCACGTTGGCAGGAAGCTGAAGGTCAAAGGATTGATTTTGCATTCTATGAAAATACAGAAGAATATAAACCAGGTTCACTCATCACAAAAACACTCTTGACTTTCATTGCTAAATTGTTATAATATCTAAAATTATAGGAATATAACTTGGTACTTCATAAAAGTACCCAAAAAATCATAACAGAAAACCTTATCACAAATCTGATCCACATTTATTAAAAAAAAAAAAAAAAGTGTAGATCCTATTTAGGCATTTTCTTCAGGTGCACAAACTTGAATACAACCATTAAGTGTTTTTTTTTTAATAGGAAATAGGTCTTTCAGTAAATACCTGGCTTTTTAAAAGAGGCCTTTGCATGATGTAGTGTGTAACAGTAAAAAATAATGGCATTTAAATATTTTTCAATCATTCTTCAAACCATTAAGAATGCAACGGAAAAACAAAAACAAAAACAAAAACAAAATCCTATGCTTTAGTTAAATTAGAATAGAAAAGTTTTAGAGTAGGACAGAAAAAAAAACCCTTGTTCCTAGATCACTCCTGAACCCTGTCACTATATTTTGTCCTGTAGAGACAGTGGAACAGCGTTATTTCCATGAGGGAAAGCATCACCAGAATTGCTGGAGGGAGCTCCTTGAAGACAAACTGACTCATCTCTGTTGCCTTCTGCCAGGGAAACAGCTTACTGCCCGTGACAGCAGTGTGTGTATTGTCACCCACTGTGCCTAAACATTTCTTTGGAATTACTGTCTGCTCGAGTTCTCCTCACTGAAGTTCCTCTAAAGAATTGAAGTTGGCCATATCTTAGGGGAGTGGTCTGAAAATGTGTGGAGGAAGCACACTGAAACATATTTAGAAGTATAATTTATAGGTTAAATATATTTCCTGCTAATGAATAAAAGCATGACAGTAGTGAGCAGGGCCAATTGCAAGTGCATACTGCTAGTTGATGGAGGGTTTTTGTATACTTTAGTCAAAATTATAGATTCAAAGTCCTATTAAAACAGCAGGTTACTGCTGTTTAATGTGAAAGCTAAACAATTCTTCCCTTTAATGCAGCTGCTTTAACACAACATTTTTATTCTTAGCCTTGCTGTGGCAGCAATAAATTTGGGCTATGCTTGACTTAATGGAGCATGTGTCTCCCTTTAAAAGAGAAGTAAGCTCAGGAATACAAACATACAGCCTTCAGCTGCTTTTCACAAACATGAGCAATGTTTGTTAACAGTGTCACACCAGTCAATGTTGAGAGCCTGAGCCAAAGATCAGTGATGTAAACTGGAGACTTTCTGCTGATGTCAAGGGGCAGATGAACTGTCATGTACTGAGCATATTTTGCTGTCACTACAGGCATAAGATAAAAAGAGCTGCCTATGATCGGATGCTTCTAGATGCTTTTCTGGGAAGAACTGTTTAATTCCAGAAGAGTATAAAAAGCAAGTGGAAATCAGCAAGAGGACAAAATAACACCCTTTGGCACTTATTTTTTTKTGTGTGTGTGAAGAAAAAATAATGTTGTTTCATCCAGGGGTGATCTGAATACAGCCACAGAGACTGCACTCTGAACCAACCTCATTTGGGAAAGGAGAATATCTGTCCTTTCTCTCCTAAAACTACATATAAAGCTGTCCCATTTCATTGGAAAAACAGAGGAATGCTGGAAAATGAGGTGCTTGTTTACTATAACCATTTTTCTTTTTTTTTTTTAAGAGAAAATCTGGTGTGTTTTGTACTTTTCTCCCTAAATGACAAGCTTCAGAGTGCAGGTTCAGAGGCAGTGCATCTGTTTGCTGTAGGACCCTGATTCTAACTACAAACTCATTGTATTTCTGAGAGAAATAATAACAACAATAATAATAATAGTTAACTTTCTGTTAACTAGACTGATGGCATCCATATAAATACAGCTGCACAGTCAGTAAATCACAGCACTAAAATACTAACAGAGTGCTGGAGATAAAAGGACAAAGACACAGGGCAGAAGCAAACTCTGCTAGGAAACACTATACTGAATATACAGATTTGGGGATAGGAAATAAAATCTGTCAAAACCTGTCTCTCTATAGAAAATCAACAAGGTGAACTGGAATGTTTTTTGTTGTCTGAAGAGCCCTAGGTGCCACATCAGCTCTCTCTTGCTCTTCTGGTAAGAATGGTTTCCACTCCTCATATGACTGGATTGGTGACTGCTCTGTTTCCTGGTAAGCAAATTTTCACATCTCACCCCTCATCTCATGCAATAATGAGGTGGAGAATAGTCTGCAGTGGCCTGTAGTGGCATAACTATTGCTTCACTTTCACATTTCTTACCGTTAATGTATGGGAAAGACTTGAAAAGACCCGTCTCATAAATTTGCCCATCTGGGTGTGGAGAAGAGTGTAATTCACGGAGTTCTTAAAAGAGTGGCTAAAGCTCACTGAGTCCTGTGGACAAAATCACTAAATGCAAAGTTATTGAACAGCCAATTATCAAAATCTGATAACTGAAACAAAAGCAGAGACAGAAACCTCAAACCACAGGTGCCTGAACCACCCCAAAGCATGGCCTAATGAAAAGCAATTCAGAGATCTCAGATGGGTGTAAGGGCATCATTAGGCACTCATTTGTATCACAGGGGCACGCATGTTTGCAAGTGGATTGGAGACAGCAGAAACGGGATACGCAGGAGACACAAAACAAAGAGAAGCAGCAGCAAGGTAGGCACAGCAATAGGGGCACTGGCAACCCTGAGAAAATGCTGAGCGCTGCAGCTTTCAGCGTGATGCCTCTGCAGTATGGAAGCACAGAGGACAAAAAGAGCTATAAGCACGGACTGTTTCCTAATTGTTTGCTATTGCATTCAGAGACACAGCTCCCTGCATTTATATATTTTGCAAATAAAGATTACCTCCAAGTTAATAAACTCCATTACTTTTCCTAGTTTTTCTAATTGGAAAAAAATATGTGAGATTTTGGGCCTGAAAGAGGATAGTGTTTCAAAAACTTTTCTTTAAAGTMTGCAAAATCAATTTTATGACAGTCAACTCACAAGCATCTAAATGCCCTACAGAACAACAAAGGTTGTGATACCACCCTTATCTGCAGCTTTTGCCCTTGAAGGCTTTAGAGGTGCCACTAGAAAGGCTCACATTAAAGCTACTAGTTCTTGCTATTGTTGGGTGCTCAGATGAAGCACGGAAATTCTGCAAGGTTCCAGCTGCAAAGCCAGGGGGTTTCTCCAGCGACATGGTTCAAAAAGCAAGCCCTGCAGGCACTGAAGTCTATGGTCAAGCCTATTCAAAGATCTTGGAATAACTTGGTGTTGTATAATATTAACCTAAAGCTATGTCTTGAGTGAAGCTCATAGCAGCATTACCATCTCTGTTTTTCATTTCCATGGAGCTTTGCCAGGGCAAATGCAGCTCCAGCTGAGGACCACCAGACCTGATGTCACTTGCTGACAACTTTTTTGGCAGAGCATGGAAAGAACAACAGTCTTTGATTAAAAGACCTGGGCTGGACCAAGGGCTGGACCATTAGTGACAAAATTTCTTGGGCACTGCCTGATGTAAAGAGCAACTTGGCATGGTAAAAATCTGTGTTGTGGGACTCACAGCTGTGAATGCCAAGCTAGCTCTTGGGGATGATGATGGCACCATTCCAGTAGCACAGGTCTCTAGGTTTGAAAATTGATCCTTGATGTCCATACTTGGGGTCTGGAAATTCCATCTCCAAGCTGCCTACCTACCTTGCAGTATACCTGCATTTGAAGGTGGCCCATCAAATTTTATAGAGAACAAAATCAGCTACTTTTTCAGATTTACTCTTTGTTCGGACTCGATACAAATAGTGGGTTTTGATTTCCTTACAAGAGAGCTATATAAAACAAACTGAAGGGGTGAAATTTTGCTCATTCTTCAGATATACATTTCAGATTTTTTTTTTTATTTTAACTGACCACTTCTAAAAATGGTTAGTTATACACAAAGAGATTAAGTAAGCTTGCYGGGATTCTGATGTGTATTTGTAGACACTGCCTTGCAAGGGAAAAATATTCATCGTTTTCAGTGGTGTTTTACTGCTGCTACGGTCCTGCTCGCATAGGATTACTGAGGGAATTGGCAGCAAAAATTTTTCCAACGCATATCCAGCAATGGACTTAAGGAAATGGAAATTCTACACGGAGACATGTTTTGTCTGTGGCTTAACAAAGTGGAGGACTTATTCAACATCAGGGTAAACAGAGGTGACAGGAAGCCAGATAAGAGACCCCCAAAGCCTTTGCCAGGAAAGAAATAACAAAAATAATCTCTTGGTGCTTAGAAGGGAAACCAGGGGCCCACGTTTTACAACTGGCCCACTACTGAAATTTGGAGAGAATAGGCTTTCCAGTGATGGAATCAACCAGTTTCCAGACAAGTTCTTCTTCCTCAGTGGCTGGGAACTGACAATACTTCTATATTAACAGTGCTGGGAATGTAAGTGTAATGTAAAATGAAATATTTATGATGTTATTGCAAGTGCTTCATATAAACTGCAAGTTCCTGTAAGTCTTACTGGCAAGACTGTTTCCTACACTGCCATAGTACGATCTCGTAAAGCCTACAAGTTTAAAGAGCTGCAGTTTAAGCTCCAGAAGAGAAGTCTCCTGACCTGCAGAAGGATAAAAGTATTTTTAAGTCAATATTGTTTTCTTAGGAACTTACTGCTTGCTTGACAGTTCTAGAAATAAACATCCATCGGGGAAAAACTAGTCTGTCTCTCATTCCCTCATACTGCCTCGTTCATTCTTGTTCTGCCCCAGCCTAGTGCTGTCAAATCTTAGTAAAGAAACAAGAGACTTATCCCTTTACCTAAGGGACAGCAATTTTTTTTTCAGTCCACATATCTCTGCTGGCAAACAGTAACTCGTGTCTATTGCTATGGTGATTTCTTTAGTATGTCAACAAGCGTTCTCTGAGGAACTAATTTAAATCACTATCCTGCCATCAACAGACCCTTGGTAACAATCCATGCACCACGTTGATAAGAATAAACAAAGCCGAGCAGCAATATAAGTCATTTAATAAGGCTCCCTCTCCTAGTAACATCAGGATATGTGGAACAGAATTAGCTTTAGCTTAGTTAAAATCAATCATTGAAGAGAATGGTCAAATTCTCTGATTATACTACCAGTGAAAATGCAGCACTTCTGCAAAAAATGATAGATCAGAGCAAGTGGGATCTTCCTTAGTGCATCACCATGATCTCCATCCTGGGCAAGATCTCCTAGGGCAAGAATTTGCCTTGTTTTTATTCTGCAATGTACAGAGCAAACAGAAATTTCTGCCTCTACAGAAATATTTTCTTTCTGGGACTATAATTCCTCTAAATCTGCTGCTCTGTAATTTTTGCAGACAGAGATGAATGGAGTTTTTGTGCCTGCAGAGTTCATGTGCTAAATATCCATGGCAAAATGATATAAACATTTCACATCCCTCAAAGATAAGGAACAGAAATTCCTCAGCCCTCATCTTCCACATCATAACATTTATATTTCTGCTTACCTAGTGTGATCCTTTGGACTGTCTGAGCCAAACAGTTCAGATATTACCACTGAAGGATCACACTAGCACTGAAGGATGCAAAAGGATCACCTCACCTACCACTGGCTAAAGGAATGACAGGTTTCTAGAGGATTTATCTGGTTCCCTGTGACGCCTCACAACCTGGCCCCAGCTGTAGACTGAAGAGTGCATGTACAGTCTCAGGGAGAAAAGGTAAATGTGGTGGGCAGGTTAGTTGTGCAGTTGTGACTCACATGCTCACAGTTAAGCACATTCGCTGACAGAGAAGGAACTTTTCCCCAAGTGAGGTTCATATAGACCCTGAATTTTCCACAGAATCAAACAGGCTTATCTGCAAGTGCATTGTATCCAACAGCTTCTATCTATCGCAAGAGCATTTGGCAGTAGGATCACTTCAGACCTCCTGTTTACTGATTGCAGCTAGTGACCGTTTAGCTTTTCAAAGATATCAATGCTTGCAACATAATTCACCTGAATCTCTTTTTATACTGACAATTCAACACAATGAGCTTCGCTTGACAGATACAGAAGTATTTTTTATAGATTCCCCATTCCTGGGTAAAAGCAGAGGCATACAATAGAGACTACACCAGTATGTGCACAAAGGGGGAAAAAGCACTTGTGATCGGCCATATCAAAAGGCTGAAGAGGAAAGACAGCCTCAGGATCCAGTCCAGAAACCCCAAATCCATCCAAATATATGTTGTCTGTAACGCCTTATTAAAAAGCAGCCTAAAATCTAACCTCTGCCAATGAGGAAATTTATTTACCACTGGATTTATTTTAGCAATTTGCTTCATCAGATGCCATGCAGCAGGTGGAAACAGGTCAGGCCTCAAAGGAAAAGCTGACAGTAAATAACCAAAGCATTTTTCTGTGAAAAAGTCCACAGTAAGTTGTTTTTCTGCCCCTTAACAAAAATCCTGTTTGTCATGATTTGGACTCTAAGGTCGTCTCACAAAAATACTTGAAAAAAAACTTTCATTATGATTTCTTCTCAAATCTCAGTGAATTCCTACCACACAGTGCCTGTTTTTTCACTTCTTGCTAAATATGATGAATTTCTAAACCAGAGGGCAGCTTGCTTTATTTCTACATAACTGGGAAGTTCAGAGTTATTTGATGTGATCTCCAAGTGAAGCATAGAGGGAAAACAGGATACTGTATCTGGCAGCAAATATGTGGCAATCACGCAAAGTAAACTCTTGATATGTCAGTAATCTCTCTTTTGGCTTATCCCTGATACAATTTAAGGCTCTGGAAAAAGCCACCAAACCATTGCATAAGTGTGATGGAACTTTTTAGTCATGGCAATTTGCTTCTCATGGGATTCTAACAGTCAGAAAATACGGTGAACTGGAAGGAACAAACCCTGAGGTGCAAGTCCCGAGTCTCCTAGTCCTACCTAAGCTTGTCAATGAGAATTGTGGGCAGGTAAACCTGAGGGAAAGGGTGGCTTAACAGAATTCCCTCTTTCCTGTTTTCTTTTGGCCCACAGTATGCCAACAAACCCTTTAGCCTCAAAGCCTTTAAATCAGAAGAATGGGGAGAATGTTTGCAGATTGTTAGGAGGATGCAATACTAAACAGTACAAGTAAAAAGAGTAGAAGAGATGTATCTTCAGTTTTTCCTGCAAGCATCATTTTTTGATCCTTTTTTGTGTCTTTTTTTAGCTCTCAGATGACATTATTTACTGCGAAAAATGGACTCGTCTGTGCCCATTTGTCCTTTTAAAACCCACGTTTTCCACTCTGTTCCTCCTAAAGGAACATTCTAGAGAGATGGAAACAAACAATCAAAGAAACAAAACAAACAAACAAAAGCTTAGGGGCCGACCGGTATACAGGCAGCAGGTGCTCCCCCTACATACCCTACTAATCTTTGGAAGAGGTGACATCAGAGACTTTCAAGGTGGGATTTTGAGGCACATGTTGGCCCTACAGAGGCAAAAGGGGCTTCACAGAAGGGACAAGATAGACCAAGACTTCCCTCCCCACCTGGTGGGCCTGAGCCTCACCTAAATCCCATAAAGCGCCCACACAACCTTGGCAGCTGTGCACGGGTATGGACCCGCCATGGCTGTCTTACATCGGAAAAGCCCTCAGGCCCCATGATGCTTGTTTGCTTGGGAGCAGCACAGGGAAATCATTAGAGAAAGATATGCTGGAGCTCCACAGCTGCAGTCACAGGCTCCCATGACGACACCAGCAATGGCAGGGGAAAGCAAAAAGGAGGAAAGAGCAAGTGGTTAAACACCACACATGTGCCCCTGTCCCACCTGTATGGTAGCTTGGCCACCAACTCACCTGCGTTTGGCGCAGCAGGAGCTGCGGCATCGATTCTTCCTTCCCAGGAGCTCAGGAGCAGGGCTGGAGCAGCCCTGTCTCCTTTGCCCTTGCCTCAGCTCACTAACCCCAGCCATAACCCCTGGGCAGGGGAGCCCTCTTCATGCACCCCGGGGGCCTGGAATGTTCCATTGCCAACGGCCAATGGCCAACAACAACCACCCGCCAACTGGCAATGACCAACAACAAACTGCCAATGGCCAAAAACCAACTGGCAATGACCAACAACCAACCACCAACTGCCAGTGGCCAACAACGAATTGTCAATGGCCAACAACCAACTGCCAGCTGCCAATGGCCAACAACCAACTGCCAATTTCTAATGGCCAACAACCAACTGCCAATGACCAACTGCCAACTGACATGGTGACTCTCTACAACGGGACTCCGATTCGCAGAGCCCTGTTTCTCCCCCAGGGCAGGTCCCAGCCCCCTGGCAGCAGGTTTGAAATGCTCGGGCACCTTTTGGCAGCGCTCGTGGGAGTTACTGCCCGGCGAGAGGGAGGAACAGCCTTTTGCAGGCAGGAAGATCAAGGCATGGTTTAAAATGTGAAATGGCTGCTGTGCAAAAAGAAATGTGAGGCAGCTGGAAAACAGCTCTGTTCTCTTTCTTTCCGGGCAACCCTCGAAGGGAAGGGCTCTGGAGCGGACGCTCGTGCCGGAGCTCCTTGTCTAGAGACGAGCCACTGCGGCCCAAAGCCGCCGAGCGAGAGAACGCAGGCAGCGAGCAGCGCGAGGCWGCCCCGGCGCCGACCCCTRAGCGGGCAGCGCGGAGCCCCGTGCCCGAGGCGGCTCTGACTCAGCGGGGGCGGAGCCGGCAGCACCGGCGGGAGCTCAAAGGCCGCCCCCAGGGAGCGCGGGCGACCAGAGCGCGGCGCGGCAGTTCGCGCAGGCAAGGCGAGCAGGACGGGCGAGCAGGGAGGTCCCTCCCCGGCGAGCAAAAGAATCCTGCCCACAGTCTCTCCCGTCAGCAGAAAGGCGGGGGAAACCATGGTGTCTGCTCGCCAGAAAACTCGCGCCAGGAAGACTGTCGCAACCCAGACTGAACCGCCACAGAAGCATGCAGCGGTGCAGGT
>NW_020455602.1:483509-502561 GCF_003342845.1 Nothoprocta perdicaria | reverse complement strand
GCCTTTGCTTCTGTGTTTGTCAGGGGCAGCCCTCTAGAATCCCAGGCCCTAAGGACACACGAAGAGAGCCAGAGAGAGGAAGGCTTGCCCTGGGTAGAGGAAGAGTGGGTCAGAGAGCATCTAGGGAAACTCAACACCCACAAATCCATGGGCCCTGATGGGATGCACCCCAGAGTGTTGCGCGAACTGGCAGATGTCCTAGCCGAGCCGCTCGCCATCATCTTTCAAAGGTCCTGGAGAACGGGGGAGGTGCCGGAGGACTGGAAGGAAGCCAACGTCAGTCTGGTCTTYAAAAAAGGCAAGAAGSAGGACCCGAGTAACTACAGGCCGGTGAGCCTCACCTCCATCCCCGGGAAAGTGATGGAGCAGCTCATCCTGGCTGTTCTCTCCAGACACATGGAGCAGAAGAAGGTGCTCAGGAGTAGCCAGCATGGATTCACCAAGGGGAAATCCTGCTTGACTAACCTGATCACCTTCTACGAAGGAATATCTAGCTGGATAGATGAGGGCAGAGCGGTGGATGTCATCTATCTGGATTTGAGCAAGGCTTTTGACACTGTCCCTCACAGCATCCTCCTGGGCAAGCTCCAAAGGTGTGGGATAGATGTGTGGACGGGGAGGTGGATTAGGAATTGGCTCGATGGCAGGGTGCAGAGAGTGGTTGTCAATGGTGCAGAGTCCAGCTGGAGGCCTGTACTTAGTGGTGTCCCCCAGGGGTCAGTTCTCGGTCCGGTCCTGTTCAACTTATTCATTAACGACCTGGATGAAGGGCTGGAGTGCTCCCTCAGCAAGTTTGCTGAGGATACCAAACTGGGTGGAGTAGCTGATAGCCCTGAGGGCTGTGCTGCCATCCAGAGGGACCTGGACAGACTGGAGGACTGGGCGGCGAGAAACCTCATGAGGTTCAACARGGGCAAGTGCAGGGTCCTGCACTTGGGGAGGAATAACCCTGGACACCAGTACAGATTAGGGGTGGACCTGCTGGAGAGCAGTCCCGCAGAGAGGGACCTGGGTGTCATGGTGGACGACAAGTTGACCATGAGGCAGCAGTGTGCCCTGGTGGCCAAGAAGGCCAACGGGATCCTGGGGTGCATTAAGAAAAGTGTCTCCAGCAGGTCGAGGGAAGTGATCATCCCCCTCTACTCAGCCCTGGTGAGGCCACATCTGGAGTACTGTGTCCAGTTCTGGGCTCCCCAGTACAAGAGGGATGTGGAGCTGCTGGAGAGAGTCCAGCGCAGGGCTACSAGGATGATCAGGGGCCTGGAACATCTACCATATGAACAAAGGCTGAGAGAGCTGGGTCTGTTCAGCCTGGAGAAGAGGAGGCTGAGGGGGGACCTGATCAGCGTGTATAAATACCTCAAGGGAGGCAGTGAGGAGGAGGGGGGCAGCCTCTTTTCAGTGGTGGGCAGGGATAGGACTAGAGGAAAAGGCTTCAAACTGAAGCATCGGAAGTTCCACAGGAACTTAAGGAAGCATTTCTTCACTGTGAGGGTGACAAAGCACTGGAACAGGTTGCCCAGAGAGGTTGTGGAGTCTCCTTCTTTGGAGATCTTTAAAACCCGGTTGGATGCAGCCCTGTGSCAYGTGCTCTAGGTGATCCTGCGTGAACAGGGGGGTTGGACTCGATGACCTCTGAGGTCCCTTCCAACCTTCGGCATTCTATGATTCTATGATTCTATGATTCTAACCCCGTGTGGTGCATTGTACTGCCAGCTATGGTGTCTGTACCACTGCTAGCAACACTGCTTCAGCCAAAGTCGTAGAAATAAACATGACCTGAATCATGTTCTTTTCTTAACTGTTTTTTCTTTTTCTCATAAATAAAATCAGAGGAAAATACCAGGTATTTGAGGTGTCCTTTGTAGGTTTCAGTAAGGTATAAGCGCTAAACAGGGTCTATCAGCCTAGTGAAAGCCTTGCTTCATACCCTCAGCGGGCCCTCCCACAGGAGCCCATCCCTCAGCATGGGGGTGCGTGCTGGCCTCTCCGCTCACACCCGTGCTCAATGGTCTCCTCCTTCAGCGAATGCCACTGCACACCTTGACTCTGCCTCGGGAGGCATCAATCTTGCTGCATGTCAGCACCATTTTGGATGAAAAGCAGGCTGAACCCAGCTTTATGGGTTTCTTGCACTTTCAAGTTATTTGGGGCAAAAGCAAACTTTCATTTTGGCTTGGCTTGTTCACTTTTTTAGCTTCCTCTCTTTTTTTCCCCTTGTTTTTCCTTGAAAAAGATAGTCAGCTACTTTTTAAAACCCTCACCTTTTTGGAAAATGAAGGAAGAAGTAGTGAGAAATTTCAAGTTAAATGGAAAAAATAGTTTTGGCAAATTTTAAGTAAAACACTTCCCAAATGTTGACCATTCTTAAAAGTTAATTACTAATTTTTTTCCTAACTTATGGGGCACGCTGCAGAGAACAGATGGACTGCCTGTACTTAACTGAACCGAAGACATCTCTGTAAACTCTTTACCCTCCACTTCTGCTTCTCCTTCCATTTTCTCAGCCAAATTAGGCCTGGAGGGGTATCAGGCCAAACTCAAGCACCTGCTGTGGTCCCTTTGTGCCACAACAGTTACAAGTGGCCACTGCCTCGCAGGAAGTGTATGATGTGTAGCGAGCAGCTCTCTTCCACAGCTCTGAGCAGAGATAAAGGAGGCAGGGCATATTATAGCTAGCTAGGTGAGAGAAAAACAGTGCAAGTGGCAGCTCTCCCAAACTCTACTCCTTAAATAGATAAGTAAACTGGCTGTATTGTGGAGCAGCCCTTTGGGTCTCCTTATAGTGAAGGCTCCGTTAAGCTTAGGGATTCCTTAAGCATGTCAGCATGACAAAGGAGACAAAATGACATCAAGCTGTCTTTTTCTTGGTTCAGTCTTCTAAGAGGCACAGTGAAGAAGCAACCCCAGTGTCCTTCTCTTCTGAAGTAACCATAGACATACAATGTCCAAGAAAAAATAAATCCATGTTAGGACCTTCTGATATAGGTTCACTCCACATGTTTGTTTTAGAAAGAAATAGGTTGGGTTCTCTTCTGTCGTTTTCCCTGTTCCTCTGTTGTCTCAACACATTTTTGTTCTTCCTGACAGAAGGAAAGCACTGACCCATCTGTCAGTGCCATCTCTGCTTCAACAAACTGCTTTACATGTTTGTTCACAAAGGGCTGAATAATGGGTCAGTGCCAAAGTCCTAGTCAAGAGAAAAGCTACTAGTAGTTACAGCTCTTCAGCGGTATACATGTTTCTCAGTGGAATTTATTGTAACTGTTGTTTGGAACAGAGCTGTGTTGGTGGTGCCACATCCCATAAACTAGTTTAAGCTGAGGTAAAGTATGCGCCAAAATAGAGCAATATGCTTGCTAGCTCAACAAATCCAGTAAGCAAATGTCTGTGAGAAACAGGAGCTTCAATATCTTCAGATATTTAATCCAACCAAAGAGGTCCTTACAAAGGTGCCGATTAATATGCAATGTAGTAAAATGCTACAACACTTTGCATTTTATTTTTTTAAGGAAAAACAACTTCTAAGAAAAAAAAATCCTATCCAGACTCAGTTTAGCTGTACAGGAAAAACATTCAAACTCTCCAAGTATGGCATTTGCCACTAGGGACTCCTAAGTTATGATTCCACCTCTCTTTATAGCCTCAGAAAAGTACTTTAATTCCAGTCCAGATGGGGAATCTTTTATACTGCTAAGCACTTGAATCATACAAGTATATTCATTTCTGTGGGATTACTCCTGTGAGTAACTCATCACTGGGAGCATTCCAAATCTGGCCCTCAGTATGAGGTGAAAAAATCTGCCACAAATTCTAATGGGTCTGACCTTCACAGGGAGAAGAGTTATTTACAGTGATACTAGAAGGAATAATAATAAAGAGATCTTCCTCATTGAAAAATCTGTTAAATTGAAAAATAATCTCCTAAGCAACAGAGATTTTATTGACTACTATATTTATGGTGGATTAAGAAAGTGCACTTTAAAGAAACCAAATACTTCTACCTCATCAGGGGCTCAAAGCAAACAAGGCAGTTAAGGCTCTTTAGTTTGTAGTATCCATTATTTTTTTGCCCAGCCTTCTTTGTAATACAGCACCGTACAATGACTAATATCACTAACTAAGAGATCTGGGAGAAGAGTACCTTTATCATGAAGTACAACCACGGAAGTGAACCCAACCAAAATTTACCTAGAACTGTTATTTAGCAAAAACTGGGATGTTTTGGAGCCTTTTGGAACCTACCCGGAACTAGGTGTTCCCAAGATTTACTTACTGATTTATGTATTTCTTTTGCTCTGGTTGAGAGTTCAGAACAATGCTTCAGCTGAACAGTGACATGCCTGGACATAGTCATGCTTAGCACAGGGGCTCTGTCACCGGGGCTTGCTGAGCAGGGTCATGTTATAGCCTCTCTTGATACACCTCTCAGCAGTAAGCAGCTCCTATGCCGTCACACTTGCCCCATGACTATTAGAAGTCTTTTCGCTAGCAGAGCAAATAGGAATATTATTTAGAATTTCTGGTTTGTTACTCATCTTAGTCTAGACCTGAGCTGGGCTGCAGAAATCTTGGTTTTATGAACAGGAAATTGTATGACTGATGCACTGCATGGCTCAGCATCTCAGAGAGTTACAGCCTGCATGAGATACATTGCGTGGTGTTACCAAGGCTTTGAGTATGACACTTGGATGACTCATAACCAGAGTACTTTTTTWAAAAAAAAAAAACCCTTCTTATCCTCAGACAGAGATAGGGGAAGAGAACATATGAAGGTTAACCCAATGAATGACTGTACATTGCTCTGTGAGCTTTATTCTCTAAAAACTCTTAGCTCAATTGGAAGTTACTGTGGCTACAAGAATACCAGGGAACATATCTCATAGTTTATTCATTCTTTTCATACCAGAAAGGCCTCCCTCTGAGGAGAGTTTAGTCCATTTTCCATCTGCAAATATTCTACGTTCAGAAGCCAGTGACCTGAGAGGAGGGATGTTCTCATTGCAGAGGAAAGAAAAGAAAATCTCTGTGAATTCCAAGGACTTAATGTCACTGGTCTTCTTATATTATCCATAATCAAGGGGATTAATTGCCATTTACACTAAAACCTCAGCACTACTCAGGCAGAACATCATAGCTTCTCCTATTCTCCCACTCCTGGACTTTGTTAGAGCTTTAAGAAAACGGAACATTAGTAAAGGTGATATTCACAGTTTCTACAAGCATTGGTAAGAAGAGCAGCAGAGAGATCTGTAAGCTCAGAACTTGTCTCTGAAGGAGTATGTTTGCATTGCCCAGTCTATGGAAAAATACCAAAAGTGATACAGAAACAAGTTAACTGTCTTAGCTTGGAATTCCACTGGGCTAATTGACCTGGCTGAAATATTCCACTCCTTTTCACAAGTGACGAGGTTATTACAGATAACTCAGGTCATGCTATGAATAAAGCAAGATTGTACATTATATAGCGCAAATCATACAGCATGACCAGGTCAAATTCACACAGTGCCTGAAGGAGAGGAAGGCTGTGAAATATAAGTGACAGAAAATCTGCACTGTCAACCAGTGTAATTCAGATATGCAGCATGTACTTAACAAGTTATAAGAGACTGAGAGTTCTAACTGAAAAAAAAGAGCAGTTGCTGGACAGTCTGACAAGCAGGACTGTGCTTAACACTCAGCAGTGTGAGGCCTGTTTGGCATCTGAAGAGGAAAACTGGAGCTAAAGAAAAGGACAACAACTGTGTGTTTTGTGCAGTGTTTGGCTCCACTGCCAGTGAAAGGAAAAACAGGCTCAAGTTCATAAATGTTCTGCTGGTACTTTCCTTTGTTTTCCCTTACCTCACCCTAACACCTTTCATATTACCTTATTAACCTAAACCACTGGTTACATTACACAAATGCTTCGTCTTTGCAGCAGATTTGGGGAGGGGTGATAATGACATAGTGGTTGAATTACACTTATTTATTCAACAACATTTTCAAGTCCTTTGCCCAAAATCTAAACAGCTACTCTTTTAGGGAATGCAATGTCAAAACACACATAGGCTAAGCTAAATCTGCAATTTTAATTGCACAAAAGTCAGGAAGCTCAGATGGAAGGTTTCCAGAGCAACTCCATCCCCTTTCCCTTGCAAGTATTGCATTATTACAATAAGGTCTTTCATTACCAAATCACATAGAAATGGCAATTCAATCTGTTTTTAAGCCCCTAAAATCATCTAATATTTAACAAAAGATTTTCATCCCTTTTCTGTCATCTCAGAGAAAAGTCTCTACCTGTTTGGATCTTTAGGAGTGTTGATGAGACCCTATAGAAATACTTACGAGGGAGCCTGCACTTTTATCCAAGTAAGATTCTACTTACTTAAGCAGGGTTCAGGACACAAATTCCACAAGGTGATTAGTACATACCTGTATGAAAGGACACTGCTGGACTCACTAATTAGTACATGAGCTTCAGTTTAGGTGCATTTTAAACTCTGACCAGACGAGCTGTAGTACCCCAAACATGAAGGAGTAGATGGATTCCAGCTCCCTGGATTGTTGCTGTGTTACACAGAACTCAGTCAAGGGAGCTGCAGTGAATCACTTTTAGTGATGACAAAAAAAAAACCTGATCTGCTGTTTTAGGATGATGTTTGATAAATCCAGGAAGGATATCAGAGAAACTGGTGGATTAGTCACAACAGGGACCAAATTCAGTGAGTCTGCACATCTTACTCAGCCCTGTGTTCCTCCTTTCTTCTAGACTAATTTTGGTTAGGCATCAGTGATCCAGTTCAGCATTAACAGTTCAGGGGTACTGCACTCTGCGTGGCTTTCCCAAGGAATTCTGGATCAGCTTCCAGAGCTGAAGCTCTACAGGACATTTCAGAAGATCTCAGAAAAGATATGTGTGATTTTATGTGTGCAATGAACCAAAACAAGCTCTGCCTCTACGGACAGTTTCAGTGAGTCTGACTCCTACAACTGGCATAAATGGAAAGCACAGAGTACCTATATAAAGACCTGAATTCACAGAAGACACTACTTATTTTCCTGTACAGCCTAAGTATGTGCTCATTTGGGAAAGACAAGAATTAACCTAAAAGAGATTAACTGCTGTACCAGCTTGAAACATTCCTACCCCAAACTGAGCCATCCACCAGCTGTGACAAGAGCAAGTCTCCACTATGCTGAGGGTGACTTACACAGTCTGGCCACATATTCAGATTTTGAACCTCTTCTTTTACACACAGAAATTAGTGTTCTGATCTAGGTGGCTCGTCAAACTCCAAGTGTAAATGCAATACAGCACAATAGATGAGAAAGTCCCATGGGGTCAAATTACAAGCACCACCACTTTCCTTCCAGGTTGTAGGATATTCACCTTCTAGCTTTACATCCTTTTGCTTCCCCTTTCTGAAGTTTAAAAGGTCTTGCTTTCAAAGACATGTTTGCACAAATGGAAATAAGATTTACTGAGTTAGAAGTCAAGTCAGTCATCTGGGGCAGGATGTGCTAATTGCACAGCGTGCTATAGCTCAAGCATTAAGGCAGGATTAACTTCTAATGGCCAAGGATTAAAAAAAAAGGCAAAAAGATGAGACCTTACAGCGCTTAAAACATTCACAAAAGTAGGCATAAGACATGCCTACTCAGCTATGCCTGGATGCCATCCAGATGTTTGAGTGCCTATCTCCATTAATATTTGCTGCCTCTAACTTTCCTGGAAAATTTCTCTAATAGCACTGCCATGGCAAAACAAGTGCTCAGTTGGTTCAGCCTTCCGGATCTAATCATTTACACTCTTGTCCTCATGAACTGTGGGACACATCCCTTATCTCAAACCTGAATTCCTTGCAATATCTTCAGCAGTTGAGCCCTGCCTCAGATTTATGGCCTGCACATCGCAATGTGCTCCTGCCTAAAACAAAGCGCACAGTCCTAGCCCAGGAGCTTCATGAGATCTGATTACTGGAAAACAGTACTGGGCAAATTCGTACTAGACACAAAATGAAAAAAAAAATAGAAACCGAAGGATGCTAGCCATTTGGAGAAAATGACTAGATGCGTAATACACTCTCCTCCACATCTTTCCTGGAGGAATATGCTAGCAGAGATAGTTAACGATACGCTGAAGACATTACCATGAAATCTTAGGCTACATTAAATGGTAGGCACAAACATTTTTACTGGTTGTGCAGACATTTAAGGTACTGTCTATAATGGTCAATACAGATGTAGATATTCCCACATTAATTACTGAATTAAAACAGTCAGACAGCTATTCATGGAGTGCTCAAGTGCACTGCAGTGGATAGGGGAATAAGCTGATCACACATCACCCCGCTGACTACTACAGGGCTGTGATTCATTTTTACTTGTTTAGTGTCATATTATTTCCTGCTTTGAGTATTAAGGACCTATTTCTTGCCAGCAGGCCATCTGGGCAGACACATAAAGCCATAACATGCGATTGGCACCTGCTATAATGGAAATTAGCTTTCTTCCCAGGAGAAGCAAAGAGAAAAAAAAAGAGAGAAATTCAGTGAGCACTGGCAGAACTGGCTCTTGGTTGAATTACTAACATATGATGTAATGTAGCTTGGCTCTTCTTTCCAGCTTGAGAGCTGTCAGACTGCCATCCGTGTCTGCAAATAATCAGGGCAGGCATCATATAGAAACACATGAGCCGATACCCAGGGAGAGGTTGTAGCTGAGGTCAGGGCAATGTTACAGATGCCACTGCAATTTCTTCTTGCTAATCATGGTAAATAAGTGGTGTTAATCAAAGCTTTGGAACAGCAGTCAGGTCAAGTGACTTCTTCTCAACTTTGCCCTCCCAAGCAATTTTTAAAAATTAGATATATACCAAAAGTCAAAATTTCAGCTGAAATATCTAACAGCCACTTTGTCACACAGCGTGTCCCATGTCACATTGCCTAGAGGCCATCTGCAACAAATTCAATATTTATTCACATGAATCTTTCAGAGGTCTGTAGCTAAATCTAGCAGAATTCAGGGGGAGTTTTCTCAGTGTTTACATGAGGCTCAAAATTCACATCTAAATATCTAAATAATCAGTATGCATATTCCTTCAAAAATTTGCTTCACTGATTTGACAGTGAAACAGAACTTTCTTCCAGGTGCCTCTTTCCAGAGGTTTCTTCCTAATGCCTCTTTCTAGAGGTTTCTTCCCCACTGTGAAGGTTGAACAGGAGCAGTGTAAGTATAAGAATAGGCTGCAGTTGGTGCTTTTAGTGCTTATTATTATTGCTTGTTAGAACTAGCAAGTTAACCTATAGCAGGTTGTTTAATAAGCATTTACTAATAATTCCTTTACAGACTTCCTGAAACAATTAATAGTGGTTACATATGGATGCAAAATATCAGAATACATTTGTCTAATTCCATGTGGCCATTTTTATATTTTGGGGGAAAATAAAAAAAGATAGATTACAGAAGATCAAATGAACTGTATCAAGTGGATGAGAGAAATGGATTATCACTTGTCAAATGGATTACCTATAATTTCGTAGGTAATTTTGCAAGAATTCAACTAAGCTGAAAGACATTGCAATAATTGCTCAAAATGAGATAGATTCACATTCTGTGCCCAGTTAAGGCAGTTTGAGCTTAATGTTTTCTCCAAACTGAAGGTATGACTGAATGGAAAATAAGCACACATCCAGCAAAATTTGCATCTTGTCACACTTCTCAGTTTTATAAACTTCACCAGTTCAGGGAAAAGAAAGAATCACTGCAGGATGCATCTTATTAGGAGAAATAAAGTCTCTTTAGAAGTAGTTCACTGACAGGAGTGGAACCAATTCAGCTGTAGTTCAAATGGAAGTCATTAATAAGAGTGTTTTACAGCCAAAATTCAGCTGAAAAGAACTGTTATATAGTATATTGCATCATTGCCAGACAGCCTGGCTAACTCTGTCAATATAACAGTCCTAAACATTATTTGTTACCTATGTGTGAGGATTGCAAGGGAGTTTCAGTAGGGAGGATTTGACCCAAAATAAGATAAAACTGGTGATCTGATCATTTGGGCTCCTTCTGCCTACAAAGTTTGCTCAGTGCACAGCAGCTGCCCTTCAAATACCTATGGAGCTTTAGGAGGCCATACTGTAGTCTAATTCCTAGCCAGTGAAGTCAGGCTGTAACCAAGGCAGCAGCGAGGGTAAAACTCAGCTGTGTGCAAAGTTCCCAGCTGATAAAGCAGACTGTTCTTCCAATACATACGTGCCTGCATCTGTGTGTGTGTGCATATAAAGTAAGAGAGCGTGTGGCTTAGGGCAGTGGTGGGGGAGAGCAGAATAAGCTGCTAAAACGCTGCTTGCCAGCGCTGCAGGGAGGCTGCCAGCTGGAGTGCAGCACTGCAGCCATGCTGAAAGGCACTTCTGAGGATAGCGTGTGCGGGTCACAGGAAGAGGAGGCCGACAGGATGGGAAGGGATAATTCAGTCAGGGAACATCACCCAGTGCCAGCTGATTCTGGCATTATACAATGAAGTTGCCTTTCAGGGGGAAAATGCTCGTTTCAGCCTGAGCTGCTTGAAACATGGCATTTGTTGCACGGAGAAAAACACAGAAAAAGACATCCCTTTTGCTGCATGGAGCTCTTTTGCTCCAGTTTGCACTGCTATTATGAGTGCCCAGAGCCCATGAGCTGGCAGCATCCACTTCTATAGAGCTGGGGAAAGCGGCAGTCTTTCTTTAATCATTCCAAGGCTGGCATTTGCACAAGCTTTTATTTACCCTCTTCCAATGAAACTGCAGCCTTATTTCTTTCCTTTCATTAAAATCAACTGAAGTAGGATTGATGATCCCGGAGCCTGATATCTCCCACATATTCAAAAATTAGCTACAGCAGCAGCTACTGCCAAAACAGCACATGCTGATGTGTTGCAAGCCTAATCTGCAAACTCCTCCTTTAAGGGCAAGAAGCCTGTTTGCAAGGCCTGGTCAGCCACTGGTGCCTTTGGAGCTGCAAAGGTGCAAGCACATGGAGGATTTTGTGAAGGGAGGAGGCTTCTCTAGGGAGCTGCAACATGGTGGCTCACATGGTGGCCGATGCAACCGAGCGCAGGCAAAATTCAAGTGAAAATCAACTGAGTAATTAGAAATATGTTAATTCCTCTTACTATGCAGCACACTAGTTCTCCTTATGAACAGGCAGCTGCTCTGGAGCCAAGTCTGTTTTCAATAAGGTGTGTTGAGCTAAATCTAGATAGATATTTATTCTGATCCAAATCACACAGGAATCACTATTTTGATGATTCTGCTGAAGCTGAGCTAGAATGGGCAAACATTATTTTCTTTTTGATTCTGAACAGCAGACCAAAAGCTGACATCCTCTCCAGGGGCCTTCCTACACAGGACCTGTGTATGTAGGTGCATCTCACAGCTTCACCCACTGGTCCCCTTTCCCATCTCTCTTGGTTCATATGACTCTCCTAAATGCAAACTGTGATGCTGCTTTGCTCTGCAGACCTCTGTAGTGGGCAGTTCACAAGAATGACTTTTTGCACCTGCCTAAATTGATTGATTGAGAGACCTTTGAGAGACTGGCCTATTTTTTCTTTTCTCCTGAATTGAAATATGCTCTGAGATCGCTAAGTCCCCTCTGTGTCAGCTTCTCCCAGCCCAGCACACCTCGGAGCATATCTCAAATCACAGATGTACATGTGTGTATTTGTGCTCTGTACGGGCATAGATTACAGGGATGGCAGAGGAACATGCCTGAGGAAACTTAGTCCTTCAAAACAAGTGACCCTCAGAAGGTGAAGAGAAGAATTATCTGAAAATCAGAACAGAAAAACACAGGATCGAAAATACATAGCAGTATCAACACAAAATTATCATTATATCCCTTAATTTGTCAGGTGTGAGTCTTCTGTATTGTAGCAGAAGCTGCAGTAATCAGTAAGCCACCTCCGTGAGGTCACCAGAAAATCTAGAATTTACATTTCCTTGGTTCAAAGGAGATTGTGAGAGTTTGCAGTCCAGGAGATGAAACAACATATCAAATCTGGATAACTTAGGTCCAGATATTTCTCACAGTTAACCACATCAGGGATATTTTCTTCCTATTCCCTATAAAGGCAGACAGGTTTTTCTTTTAAAAAATGACTTCCCTTTTAGGTCTACTTTATTTTACAATGAGAGTGAAGTAGAAACACAGAGCTGGACACTATGGGCAACCATGAAAATTAAAACTATAATAGCTGTTTTAAAAGATATTTGACATTGAGTGACTTCCAAATTCGACAGAGAATCAGCTGGAAACAGCTTAGACCTCTTCCAACAAGGAATGGGAAAGAACAGTGAAGAAATGTGTCAACAGCAGAGATCTCTTGGAGAGAAGGCGTCTGCTTTAGCAGGGCAACATAAACAAGGGCACTATATTTAGGATTGGTGCATGGGTGAATACACAGATCTTCACAGAGGTGACCCCAAACAGAATCCAGTTTCAGATACACAGAAAAATACACAGGACGCCTGTGTGTTTTGAATCCTGGGCAGGCAGCCAGCGGTTTCCTGTCTCCCCTCTTCCCCATTTGGATTTTCTGCTTAAAACGGATGGTGCCCAGGCTTTGTTGAGGGCAGCGGGATTGAGGGAGCTGTCATCTGCGAGCAAACCACACACGACGCTCTGCCAGCTCAGGAGAGCCTGGGGACCCTCGCCTTAGCCCAAGCACACGGCGCAGCCAAGGCCATGTCCTGCTCTGGTGCCACCGGCTGCGCTCGCCGGCTGGGCCCTGCCCTGGCCGCGGAGAAAGAGCAACACATTCCCCAACAAGGCCAGACTCTGTAATTGAAAATATCAACCTTTTAAACTGAAAAGAAGGTGACAGTTCAGTAATGTCTCCGCTCTAGACTTCTGTTTATGGGCTTTTTTCCTACGCGTATAGCTTGAAATCCATCTTGAAAACCATCTCTCTATGTTCTGATGCATCATTTTGCAGTAAAAATGTCAGAGTCTCATATTTACTCTCTTGATCCTTGTAAGATCAAGAGAGAATAAGTAGGAAAGATTTATTTATGCAATGAAAAATTGGCCCAAAACATTCTTCTTTTTTTTTATTTTGTGAGGAGGAAGCCAGAATTCTCTGTGACACAAAGGTGTTCTTAACTGAAAGAGACTTAAAATATGCCCTTTGGCAAAATGGTTGTTCCATAAAACAGAAATGTTGTGGGATTCAGTTCTGCACTTTGTAAATTTACCATTTATCCTGGACTACAATTCCTAAAAATGATTACATGGTGACAAAGTGTGAATAATGCTCAGCTTCTTAAGCAATTTTTCTCACAGTCTTTTTCTAGGCTTCATTACAAAGAAGTTAATATATATCATAGCATTTCTTATTTCTTAATGAAAAATACACAGGAGTAGCAGATTTCAAAAAGACATATTTGCTGTCACGTAATATACTTGGGCTTAAGAACTAATAGAATTTGAGATAAGACATACTTGATATGCTTTCATTCTCTGGACTCTGGATGCCATATCTCCTCAAGGGCTGAAAGGAGTCCAATTAAAATCGTTTAAATCCTTTCAAATTTCCTTCAAACCTGGTTTATTCATTATCTTTCCATATATCTAGAAACAAGTTGCTTTTGAACAAAATTCAGACAGTTCTGCAACAGAAATGCCTAACTCCTCAGATAAGGAATAAAAGTGTAAACATTCCTTTCTGCCTTTGTAGTGGGCAGGGAAGGGTTTTAATATTTTCCCAAAATTATTTGTCTCGCTTTGTCCCAAAATTGCAAAAAACACAAGCTCTCTTGGAGCACTTCATATTCTTGGGGCACTTCATATAACGACTTCACATGGCTCTTGTCTCCTGCCTATTATGTCCCCCACTGTAATAAAGCTAATTTTCCATTATATTCTCTATGAAATGTTGTCTTTGTCCATGACTGCCCAAGAGATAGCATTGCTGATGAAACAGAATGTGTAGAGATGTTTGCTTTCTGTCTCTCCTTCTCTTCATTAAGGCATCATTTTGGACCTTTTCTTTTCTCCTCAACTGCTAAGTTACACCAAACTTGCAGTAATTGTCTTTGAAATTTCCAGTAGATTGAAAAGTTATTAGGTGGGACTAAAAATCTGAGCTATGAAAGATATCGCACTAACTCATTGGCCAAAAAAATCACCTTCCTTTATTACATGTTAAGAAAACATTGTAGTAGTGAATTTGCCTGTGGAATGTGAGGTGAGGGTAGGTTAGGAAACATAACTACAGGATGCAAGTAACTCATCCATTTGTAAGCACAGGAGACAAAACTATGAAGGCCTCCAAGGTTTTGTTGCCTACTGTATTTCTGTAATCTCTGATATGGTCAGAGGCACAGATGATWTTAAGCCCCAAATCAGCATTCTCCATCATGGATTTGTCTCATTAACCTAAAGGTTCTTTGGAGAGCCTAATGATTTAGCTCTAAGTACCTCATTCTGGATGAAATTTATAATTAAGGTCTTGACCTTGGGACTGTATTTTCTTCTAGATTTTAACACTAAAATGTTTCAATTTATTTCAGTGCAAATAAAGGCAAAGAAACCTAAGGATATGGTGATGTCTTCTTGTAAGATTCAAAACTAGCTTCACTATTTTATTCCAACTGAAATTTTTGAAGCCACTGGAATGTACTGCAGTCTGGATCTTTTGTGCATTTGGGATTAAAACAATATTTCATTTTTGAAATAGTCTTTGGTATTGTAGACCTTACTTTTTTTTCCCCTAATAAAAAGTTAATTAAAGTCTGCTGGGTATAGTTGGATTCATTTCATAATGCAGAACAGCACGTGAAGCATAGCTTTACCAAAGAAAACTCACAGTTCTTGCTGTTCCTTTTTCTCTCCCTTTTGGCTTGGTTTGCTTTAAGGGAAATTTTATCACGTAAATGTGCTCTCAGTTCTGCCTGCGCTTTCCCATGCAGCCACACACATTTCAGAGAAGAGCCCCCATTTGAAGGATGTTCCTTTCAACAAGTCAAAATTTCTGCTTGGGCACTACCTTGTTAGAAGCTTGTGTGACCAAGCTCAGAGCTGGCCTCATCACATAAAATTTGTTGCTTTGAGTTATTCAAGACACCTGCCCTGTGCTCTCTAAAAGCCAACCTGCTAGAGGAGACATTCCTGAAAATCTGTCAATCAAATACCAGATTGAGTCCTTCTCCCTGGCCTGACCTGCAGGAAGATTCCCTGAGTAGGGAGGTGCAGCCCAGTGTCCATTCACCCGCTGCTCCTGTCAGAAGATGTCAGAGGATATGCTTGATACCGCTTGCAACCAGCAACACACATCAGCAGTGCAACCAGCAACATGCAACCAGCAACACCATCAGCTTGCAACCAGCAACATGCAACCAGCAACACAGTGCATCAATCACACTCCCCACTAAGTTGTACAAATGGGCATTTGTTTTCAGTATAAATTTCCCAATTCTGAACTTCAGCTAACAGATCAAAAACTGGAGGGCTGCAGTGTAGACAGCCCAATGAAATGTATTTGCATGAGATGATAGGAAATGCACTTCTCATCTGCCCGCCCATCAGCATGGGTGCCACCAATGCATCACCATATGGTGCATCACCATAGCACAGTGGCCAGTACTTATAGAGTGACTTTTACTTATACAGTGACTAGAAGGCAAGAGATTTTACAGAGCAGGAAATAGAGACATGGTGAGGTAATGTAAGCAAGGTAATGCAGTAATTCAATGGCAATAGTTTTAAGTAGCTGGCAAGCCTCTTGAACAGCAATCTGATGTTCTAATCATTTCAATCATTTCAAAACTAGAAGGAAAACAAAAGAAGCTCCTATTCTCTTTTCTCAGGAAATCTGCCACATCAATCTTTCAGTAACAAAAAAAAAAAAAAAAAAAAAAAAAAAAAAAAAAAAAAATTATTAAAATAAAAAAAAAAAAAAAAAAAAAAAAAAAAAAAAAAAAAAAAAAAAAAAAAAAAAAAAAAAAAAAAAAGGAGAAAAAACATCTGTTTCTCCTTCAGTTCTGAAGTAAATATTCTACCAGTTACTGACATTTCCTAACTCTTCGAAGGATTTAGCACTCTCTTTCATCACTTCATCCAAAACAGAACAATGAGGCTTGTGGAGAGCAACATTATTCAACTACAGAGTAGAGTTTCTTCAATAAAAAACAGTTGGTACTGTACAAAACAATAATAATGCCATAAAGTGTCATGATATATGCAGCCCTGTGCTCTAGGTACTCTAGGTAGTAAAAACCTATATCAATTTAAGTAGAATGAAAATCAACATTGGCCATGGGATGAGAAACCAGGTAATGGAGACAGAGTTGGAGACAGAGTTGTCTGCAGCTTTTTAGATCCCTCTTGCTGTGCTAATAATTCCAGTGTGAACGATTGTAGAGATTTAAACAGAAAATGACAGAGTATTACGCTAGAGAGAGGGAGTAACAAAGTATTTCAAGGTGCCTTGGACAAGGRCAAGGTAAGAACTCAACCTTGCACAAATGCAATAAATGCAAGTTTCATATTTTTATGGAGTCAGGCTGAGCATTTCATGTAATTAAGTATGATGCAATATAGATATTATATTGTTTGTCCCAACCTTAAAATAAACTGAGATCCGATCAGAGCCAACTAATCTTACAAGCATCTACTGGTAAACTGTCTGACCAAATACAAAAATAAGGGCGGCACTCTCACCACTTCACTCATTAAGAATATCTTGTGTCAGTAGTATTTTCTGCAAAGACATTTGCACTTTTAATCATCTATTTGTGAACATATCCTCAAATAGAGTAGGTGGGTCAATTAACTAGGAAATTTCGAACTAAAATATATTTTGGGGGGTGCAGCCATCGCTGTATTTTTTAATAACACCTTCTCAAACAGCTTTTTGCATTTCATCTTTAGGATAACTGTGCGTTTTCTTCTGACAAATGTTGAACTTCACTCTACAGAACTGAATGGCAAAAATATTCTTTTCTGATGCTCCAAACAGTGAAGGTGAGAAGGACTGGAAAAACACTGGAGAGAAATACCATCTGTAATGGAAGATTAATGGAGGCCAAGCAAACTCATTTGGAGTATGAAGGTGAAAAACACTGGATAATTTTGGATAAACAACGATGTCATCAAGTAGCCAGGCTGGGTTTTCACTGTGAGCCCACCGGTGGTGGTGAGATCAATAAATCCAAATGAAACATAAAGGTCTCTGAATTTGGGGAATTAATGTAAGGTCAAAATGTTGAGAGTATTTTTTATTTGTAGCTGCTCAGCCACTAATTATGAAGGAGGCTACTGCTTCCAAAAACAGCTTGCTACAGTGCCCTGCTGTGACTGACAAAAGAGAGAGCTTGTTCTCCAGATGTACTGGGTGCAGCTGGTAACATGACATCAACACTTCAGAGTTCCTCTAAACAGAAAGTCAGCTTTCTGGTCATGAGAGATATTTCAGTTCTCTTTTCAGAAACTACAAGAAACTCTACTGTTTTGACTAGATTCTGAGCAGGGTGGCTGTAATCTACCCTCTGAAGTTAATTTGGCCACTGGTCCCTTTTCATCCAAACCACCACTGCGATGAAACACTTCAATTTTGTCTCATCTCTGTTATGAATGGAAGGTTTGGTCTGGTTTCCCTAAACCTCATCAGTTTTGTTTTTGTGCTGCAAATTCAGACATGGGTTAGTTCAGAGCGGTGTTCCTTTATAACTAAACATCAGTGGTTGGATGGGTAAGATGGAAAATTCCAATTTTAGGTAACTTCTGTTTATAAAACACATATGCCCTGGCTATGACTGTGGCCACTTACCTCAAATGAAGCTAACTTTGGCTACTGCAGTGGCAGAACTTGACTTGGTATAACTTTGAGAATCTCACCTTTTTTATGTTCTAAAACAAGTGCTACAGTCTCTGCTTTTTAGATGTCTCTTATCAGGCTTTTCAAATACCAGTGGATATAATCCTGAGTCACAGCTCTTTGCTTCTATTAAAATTACTTTAGTGAGGTACTATTCTTTACAACTTGCTGCCATATAGAAAATCTTGTTGAAGTCTTATCTTCCAAGTAGGACTCATCTCATAATAAACTCAAGAAGATTTAATTACCCTTTAAAAATTAGAAGATTTGGTGATGACAAAGTCATGAGGCAGACAGCCAGAATCCTTCTGAGATAGACGTTCAGTGTAGTCAGCAAACTTATGCCACAATTAGAGCCATCTACTTCAGAAAAGTCAGTTCATTCAGTAAGATGTTTCCCGATACACCCTGTGGAAAAGCTATTGATAGTTCTAAATCTGTGGAAAACTTTTCTTTCTTGTACCAGTCCCTTGGGATTTAGTCAGCCACAGTTTCACAACCAAAACTGTCCTATGGTTGTATTATATAAATAGCAAGCTTTAAAAAAAAGAAAAGCAGAGACAAATCTAGGAGTAGGATTTGGCTTTTCCATAAATAGTCTCTGAAGTACAGGCCTTTTATTCTTAATAGACGTAGGACTGATTTCACTAAGTACCTAGGAATATCAAATTAAAAGTTCTCAAAAATGGCTCTCAGGCATTTTTTTTGTCTTTGTCATTCCCTCTGGATATTAAAAAAATATCTCAAGCTTCTCAGATGTAGTTTCCCTGCTTCCTGACAGGTTCTTTCATAACACTGTTGACTCTGGGTACCACAGATATGCCTATAAATACTTGTATTTGTTTAGCATGTACAGACAGGTTTTGATCTTTAGGACTCAACATGCTCAGCAAAGGAAAGAAGAACAGATTTTCATCAGCCAGATGGGAAAGATACTTATCACACAGAGGACAATGCACGAAGCATGGGGAATAAGCAGGACGAACTGGAGATCTGTGTGCGGTCCCAGCACCACGATCTCATAGGAATCACAGAAACGTGGTGGGATAGCTCTAACGACTGGAGCGCTGTCATGGAGGGCTATGTGCTCTTTAAGAAGGACAGGCTGGGAAGGCGAGGTGGTGGAGTTGCTCTGTATGTGAGAGAGCAACTGGAATGCATGGAGCTTAACCTGGGAGTGGATGATGAGAGGGTGGAGAGCTTGTGGGTA
>NW_020455602.1:449626-481394 GCF_003342845.1 Nothoprocta perdicaria | reverse complement strand
GGGGGACCTGATCAGCGTGTATAAATACCTCAAGGGAGGCAGTGAGGAGGAGGGGGGCAGCCTCTTTTCAGTGGTGGGCAGGGATAGGACTAGAGGAAAAGGCTTCAAACTGAAGCATCGGAAGTTCCACAGGAACTTAAGGAAGCATTTCTTCACTGTGAGGGTGACAAAGCACTGGAACAGGTTGCCCAGAGAGGTTGTGGAGTCTCCTTCTTTGGAGATCTTTAAAACCCGGTTGGATGCAGCCCTGTGCCACGTGCTCTAGGTGACGCTGCGTGAGCAGGGGGGTTGGACTCGATGACCTCTGAGGTCCCTTCCAACCTTGGGCATTCTATGATTCTATGATTCTATGACTCTCAGAGAAAGTCAAGGGCTTCCACTGAAGCTAGCTAATTCCTCCTCTGCTGAGCACTACCACTCATGACAGCAGGCCTGCATGTGTAGCAAGGCACTATTTAACATGGCCAAGGGCAATGTAGTCTCACTGAATGCAGCTTGTCTGATATAAATTTGTAGCACAGCCAGGTAAGTGGATTCTTGAGACGGGTAGCAAAGATGCCCATAACAAAATAAATATTTAAAAAATGGAATTTTATGAGGTTATATGTGGCTGCTGAACTAAGACTAGCACTAGCATTTAAATAAAAGGAACAGGAGATTAGACAGTGATATCCAGTGAAATGACACCTGTCTCTCTCACTGTACAGAATGGTTATGGTTGAAAGGGACCTCTGGATATTGCCTAGGCCACTCCCCCTGCACAGGTAGGGTCACCAAGAACATATTGCAYGGAATTATGCCCAGGTGGGTTTTGAATATCTCCAAAGAAGGAAACTCCACAAGCCCTCTGGGCAGCCTATGCCAGTGCTCTGCCATCCTCACAATCAAGAGGCTTTTCCTCATATTCAGATAGAACTATCTTTGTTTCAGTTTGTGCCTGTTACATCTTATCCTGTTGCTGGGCACCAGTGCAAATAGTCTGGTCCCATCCAGACTTGACACCCTCTCTTAAGATATTCTCCAGGCTAAACAGGCCCAGGTCTCTCAGCCTCTCCTCATATGAGAGATGAACCAGTTCTTTAATCATCTTCATAGTCCTATGCTGGATTCTCTCCAGTAGCTCTATGTCCCTCTTGTACTGGAGAGCCCAGAACTGGACCTGGAACTGCAGATGTGGCCAGAACCGGACCCAGCACTGCAGATGTGGCCTCACCAGGGCTGAGTAGAGAGGGAGGATCTTCTTAATGCACCCCAGGATCCCATTGTCCTTCTCGGCCATGAGGGCACATTGCTGGCTTATGGTCATCTTTTTGTCCACCATGATACCCAGGTCCTTTTCTGCAGAGCTGCTCTCCAGCAGGTCAGCCCCAGTCTGTACTGCTACCTGGGGTTATTCCTCCCCAAGCACTGGACCCTGCACTCACCTTTATTGATATACGCTCTGGTGTATCAGGCAGTATTCCCAGTTTTGGGAGCAAAGTTACATCATCAACAAACTTGCTGGGGGTGTCCTCTGTCCCCTCATCCAGATCATTTCTTAATAAGTTGAACAAGTCTGGACCCAGTATTGACCCCTGGGGAACTACTGACCTCCAACTAGACTCTACATCACTGATCACAACTCTCTGAACTCTACCATCCAGACAGGTCTCAATCCGCCTCACTGGCCTCACTGTTCACTCATCTAACCCATGCTTCCTGTGCTTCCCCATGAGCGAAGGAAGCTTTTATAGGAGACAGCGTCAAAAGCCTTCCTGAAGTCAAGATAGACCACATCCACTGCTCCTTCTTCATCCACCCAGTGAGTTATTCTATCAAAGGCTCCTTTCAATGGTTTAAGTACGATTTCCCCCCGGTGATTCCGTGCTGACGACTCTTGATCACCTTCTTGTGATCCGCATGCTTAGAAACAACAGCCAGGATAAGCTGTTCCTTTCCAGGAACAGCTTTTCCAGGAAAGGAGGTGAGGCTGACTGGCCTGTATTTTGCTGGGTTCTCCTTCTTGCCCTTTTTTCAGACTGGCATGATCGCGGCTTTCTTTCAGTTCTCAGACACCTGCTCTGTTCTCCCTGACCTTTTGAAGATGATGGAAAACGGCTTAACAATAACATCCACCTCATCAGCCACATGGATTTGTGCGTGTCAAGCTGACCTAAATGATCTCTAACCTGATCCTCCTTGACCAAGGCAAAGTTTTCCTTTCTCCAGACATTCAATAAAATAACCAGCTGGGGACATCACTTACTCTTGGAGTATTTGGAGAGGATTTGCAATTATGAAGACATAAGCTATAGAGACTGCAGAAGATAAGATGAGGTGGCTGAATGATACTGGTTTATCGTTTTTAATTCCAGCTGGTTGTTAAAACAGTATTTATTGAATAGTCTAGTGCTCACTTCCCCATCAGCAGTCATCATTTCCAGACCCTCACAAGAGAGATCTTCTTCAGATGAAGTACAATGGAGTTAATATAGTAGAGCCAAGAACTTGCTACCATTAGAAACTGAACCTTTCTTCAATATAATATGGATGGCAGAGAATGAGATGATCCAGATGTCTAAGTGCTGGCTTGGATCTCAGGTAGAACAGGTTAATCTGTGCAATCTCTCAGACATTTGCTGAACACCGCAGAAAAAGTTATGCAAGCTATTGGAATACCTGGGAGATGCAGCAGCTGTTCAATTGATTCAACTAATATTCCCAGGAACAGCAATAAGTTCCTGCATGGATTCCAGACATTTGTTTAAAGATAGTTTGGTTTAGCCCACAGATGCAGCAAACATTTGGCCCAGCTGCCATGCAGGCAGAGCTTGTGTCTTCCTGAAGCAAGCACTCGAATCACCCATTTGGAGTGATTCCCTTGCATTCAGGTAGCACTAAAGGGGTGGCCATACTCAACTATCATGAACTACACAGGGCAGTGCTTTAGCAATACAAACTGCAGGAGCGAATTAGCACAAGCTACAGTGCAGACACATGGTAGACGAGCTACGTGGAGTTAAAGAATGTCAACCATATGGGCAGGCTTCAGGGCAGACGACATGAACTCTGAAATGAAGGTGAGGCCTTAGCATTTGACCCTTTCCTTTGTCTGTAAAATGGAGAGGACTAACACAACAGTACATTGCAGTGGGAGGAGCAGAGTTAATGTGTTAATGTTTGTAAGTGCTTAGCTGTAAGTAACAGCACACAGTTAAGAAGCACTGCAAGGTTATTGAGCTGTCCCATCCAGCAAAGGAGAAAGGGTGCTTAGACAAGGAGTTTTTCTCTTGCATAGCAATTTCTTTAGATCAATCTTTTCTTAGCCATGTCAGCAGAGTTTAGCTCGGAGATGTATTTGTATTTGAAAGGTTGTGGCTCTTGTCTCCACTGTGTCAGTTCTGGCACATGTGGATTATGAATTTCACTGAGTGGCAGCGTGCATATTCACTTGGCATTGTCACCTGTTGACCATAGGAGTCAGCCTGACTTCTTTATACTCTTTTTGGGATACTTTCGAAGACAGATGAGGAAAGGAAGTTGAAAGCAATTTAGGAATCATTCCCCCTCCTTGAGAAGAGTAAACAGTGGAAAAATTATACCTTACTAAAGTTCTTAAACACAGCTTTGATTTTGTTCAGATGTTATGAAGAAACTTCTTCATAGCAGAAATAGAATTAGTTTATATACTTTCCTTTTTTCTAAGGCACTGAAAATATTAACACTGGCTCTGCCCAACTAGTGTTCAGTGTCACTACCTCCTCCTTTGAGCCAAGTGAAAAGCCAGCTTTAAAAGCCTAATATGTAACACAGTGAAAGTGATATTATGATGCTTTATGTCCGCTCCTGTTTACCTCTTTCAGAATGGATGTGGGTAGAAGCAAACAGTCTCTTCTCTGTCTTATAGGTGCCAGTGTCTGGGTTTTAAAAATATCTAAAATTCTATCAGAAATAAACCAGAAAAAGATAGCTGAGAGTCTGATGAAGGAAAACAAGTACTAACTCACCTTCTTGTAGCAGGACTGGCTGGATGGCACTAAAAAGAGAAAAACTCCTCCACAGCCCAGATTCTTTCTCAACAGCAGAATTTGCCAACATATAAAACAAAACCTCAAATTCAGTGAAACCTCAAATTCTATGAATGCCACAGTAAGGTGGTGTTTAAAGGGTATGCTTTAATCAACTTGGTAAATGCTGCCTTTTGCTTTTACTCAACGTCCTCTTACTCTTGACAGAGAAAGTCAGAACAAGCAGACTTCCTTCCACAGGCTGTTTATTACTACATGAAAGGTATCTCAACACATCCTTTAGTTGTTTTGGAGTTTTGTTTGTTTGTTGGTTTTAAACTCCACTGTTTTATGAACAAAGAAAGAACACATGAGGCTACAGATGGAGCACAAACCAAGAAGCAATGAAAAGATGCAAAAGGCATTTAAAAAAAAAAAAGATGGGAAAAGATGCAAAGACATTTTACTCCACACACCAGCAGAGAGCACATCAGAAAAAAAAATATCCTCAGCTTAAATGTTCAGATAGAAAGCTTTTATCTCATCAGCTGTGAGGATGAGGGCCACTTGCAAGTGTTTAAAAATGGTTTAATTAGCCTCAAAGATCATGGCCATTACTTCCCTTTTCTGTGCAAAGTAGCAAAGAAAAAGGAAGTAAAAAAGGAATGAAAATATTTGGTGGAGACAATCCCTGAAATAACCTATTCACCTAAAAGAGCGCCATTAAAAGGTTTTAAAACTAACACTGGCTAATTAAACAATTAAATTTTGCAGAACTTGCCCTGAATATAGGGTCAGGTGCTGAAAGGCTCTTTTGTAAACGTGGTAAACTGCTGTGGCTAGACATAAAGCAAACTATATGTGTGATCACAAGCCCTCAAAAAGCCCCCAGTTTTAGAAAAGCAAACAGGGAGCCATTCAGTTTTCAAATCAGCCAGGAACAAATTCTTCTCTTGCTTTTGCACAGTTCTATTCCTGCCAATAGCAACAAGATGAAAACAAAAAGTTTCATTAAAACAGTTATTGCAGATCTGCATAGTGCAGCCCCACTGCTCCAGGTGAGATCAAAAGCCTGGCTCCACATGATACCCTCTCCTCAAGGTGGCTGGAAAACAGAATGTGAAAGCCCCAGATCAACCTCTTTTCTTACTCAGCTTGCACTCGAGACAGAAAAGCCAGCAATAGCGTGAACCCCTAAATGAGTGAATACAATTACCTGTGTCTTAGCCCTCTGCTTGTGTTGAGAACCTCGGAGTCAAAGGACAGGAAATGTTTATTAAATACGAGCACTGGGTTGGGAGAGCTGGCCAGTCTGCAGGGAAAGGCCAAACAAAGCAGTGTATTAAAAGGACTCACCTACATACGCAGGCAACAATCGCCAATGGCCACCCCACGACAGTAGGAATGAGACAGGTTTTCTTGTCCCATGAACAATTTTAAAGAATTTTTCAAGCTGAGTAAGCTGCCAAAGCAACAAACATTTTCAATGCAAAAATTATTAAAACATATTTTGTGTGAATCACCAAGATATTTCATTTTGATACCATTTAAGAACTTAAATGAAAGTTTGTGGGTGTAATTTTAAAAAAGTATTTCAAAGATAAGGTCTTTTGCACTTGAAAAACTCTTTTTTCATTTTTAAAAAAATGCATTTTGAGCCTTTTTTTTTCCATTAATGTCAGTCAAGGCAGGTTTTAAAACAAATTCTTTCTAAATTCTCATGGGAACTTAGAGGGTTTCAAACAAAACTGAACATTTAAGCTTTGCCCACTCCAGAGAATATCTTGTTCCCTCCTGTTCCCCACCATACCCACCATCCAAGATGACCTTTAACACCTGCCACCTTTAACAGAGCTATCCCAAGAGAAGAGGATTTTCTCCTTTGTATTTATGCAAGTTCTTACAGAAATAAAGGCCTTCGAAGAGTAGGTGTTTCTAAATCAGTACAGTCGTGCCTACCTTTCATTTGGTAATCTAAGCACACTGTATGCTTTCTAGGACTGTAACTAAACCAGCAGTAGAACACAGCACAGAGCTCACTCCTTCTGCAGAGCTCACTGAACTGTTCTTTCTGCAAGGTCTTTTGTGGTGGACCTTGAAATCCTGTCTGCTCTGCCCAAGTGCTAATGATCCCATGGTGTTTTTCAAAGTACTTGGAGGGTGTCCTTAACAAAATCCCACTTCATTTTCCCTTTTTGGGCAGAAAGCCCAGAGCTAATTGGTCGCGTTGTCTCTCTTCTTCAGTGACTAAATGTAATGCTGATGTGTGCATATAATGTGGGAAGCATATTAATCATAGATAAGAGGACTGCTTGTGATGACCCACTCTGATCCGCAGTGTAACAGCAGGCGTAACATTTCATCCAGTAGTTCCTGCCTCATGTGCATGCTTTTGGACCTAAGTTCTCGTCTGTATCTCATCTCATTCTCATCTAGTTGCTTCTTCCAGACACTGGGTTTGTTTTGCCTCTCTTTGCTGCACAGAAGTCTTCTTTGTCACCAGAAACCTTCCACCACACTAAAGTCTTGTGGTCTCTGACCAACTCATTTCTTCACTTTCTCTTTGCAAAAATGAATTGATTAATCTCTATCCCTTATGTAATRTTTACAAACTTTGAATTATTCTATAAAAAGACCACCCAGAGCTATGCTCTCGATATCTCACACAAATCTTGATGATATGAGGGTCCTGCAGTATAGGTTCCCCAAACACTGCATGGTTAATTATACAGAAGTTAGTCATTTCAGCACTTCAGTGGGACTCACAGCCTTTCCTCTCTCCCTGAGCACGTTTGTTATATTTTTAGCTCAATTATTTCTCAAATCATCTAACAAAGTATCCCTATGCATAAAGTAAGGAGGTTTGGTATGGATCTTAGCAGATTCACATAAGCAGGACTTCAGATTACTCCATTTTCCAAGTAAGGACTCAGAAACTTCAGCAAAGTCTCTAAACAAAAGCAGTAATTAATAAGTAGGATTTAAGCAATTAACTGGGCTATCACATTCATTTTTGCTGTTCTGTTTTAGACTTAGGCTTTTCAAGTCAATCTGTCATTGCTGACTTGGTTCCTTAAAAAAAAAGAACACTTGGCCAAAAAAGGTGCTCCCACTATTTCCTCTTACCTTGGTTGACCTGCCATATTTGCATATACATCAACTACCAGCTGACCAAATATGTCTTTTCTTTAATTACTAAAAAAATACCCATTAGCCCTAATTTCCATGGCAAGATTCCCATATTCTGCAGCAATCTGATACGATAGATCTCAAGTAACTCAGACATTCAAAAGTAGTAGCATTGGCAATAGATGAATAAGGAAATGAATAAGTATTTAATGCAGGATTCCCTTTGCTTTAGTATCTTAGTAACTACCTTGGCTAGTTATATATATACATGCACACACAACTCTGGTTGTCAAAATCCTTGCACATAGTCGCATTGTGAATGTCACTGTTCTTAGGAGAGTCATGAGACTGGGTGAGTTTAATAGGGGTGTTTCAAGGGTAACTTAAGTCTCTTCAAGATGTCCAAGATATTAAGCAATCCCTTTGAGGTGCATGACATCTCAGAGACACTGTCAACAAAGCTGTTATCTAAATTGTTGTAATTCAAGCTAAAGAGAAGTTAAAGCTTACTTTCAAGAATACATTTCATGTGAAATTTGCTTTTTAATGTCTGGTTTTTGTCCATTTCAATCATGTATTCTACACAATTTTTAGTGAGTGAAAAGGTTATCAAAATATTTTAGAAATTCAGAACCACTCTGCAGTACTCAGCTGTTTTCATCTGGTTATATTTACCATTTTTATATTTTAAAAAACTGGGGGGAGGAGGAGGAAGGGAGGAACTAGACAAGTGGCAACAAGCACCTTTCACTAGAAGTGTTTTTCAAAAACAGTTTTTTCAACAAAATATTTTTGTTAAATATATTGCTCATATTTCATTTCATCACTGAAAATCCATCAGCTGTAAACACAATGAGTTACATGTTTTAAGCTATTATTTCTGGCTATCTACAAACTCAGAAAACCAATTTGGTATTGATAATTATTGTTAATGCTATTTTCACAGACAGTAGAACTAGACACTTTATTTTTCCTTCTCATTTCTATAAGAACTGGAATTCTAGAGCCATGTTCATTGGTAAGAGATAGACTATAACTTTTACATACACTTGGCACCATTAGTGTCTACTCTGAGTGTAACATTACAAGTTTTTCTTGCAAAATCTGAGTTGGACAATCCCTTGCCCAATTCTGGCCTGTGTATGAGGTAATATCTATATTCAGTGGTCAAGAAGAAATCTAGGAAGCAGAGAGCTGCTTTTTCAGCAGTGTTGAGTAGACATTTTCATTTTCAGCATGCTTCACATTAATCATCACTAAAGCCCTTCCACTAATTCTTATCTTGTGATTTCTGCCATTGGCAATCAGGAGCAGAAGCCAGCAGAGCAAAGTGCTGTAGCATTAGCATTTTGTTTCAAAAGCAACATCTAAATGTGACGGCTGCTCCATTGTCTGACTCTTTAAATCCAGCGCAGGATTTTCCTTATGGGACAGTGCTCCAGCAAAATAAATAAATGGGCTGTAATCTAAACTCCAAAGCCCTCTATAAGACATTATTGTGTTCCAGGCCCAGCAATAATAGGAGAGACATCACATTACTGGCAGGCATGTGCTTCTGCACTTTTGGAAAGATCAAAGTCTGTCTTGCCTGCAATAACTTTGGAGAGATGCAAGATGGCTCGAGCCAGCGTGGTCTGAAGTACAGAAGAGGGAAATGTCATCAACATGCTACAGGCTAATTTAAATCCCAATTTCTTCTCACTGCCTCACCCAGTGAGCCTGAAAAACAACATATTCACATGGCAACTGCTAAGTACATTAGTGAGGGGGACCGCGAATGGAAGAAAAGTGCTTTTGCAGAAGCAGTGTTGCTTATGTCCCTAGGACACTGTGAAAAATGCAGAGAGAACTTAAAGCCACGGGTTTTGAAAGCAATGTGTGAATGGCTCAGAGGCTGATGATTTCAAAGGACTTCATTACCAGAAGGCACCCCACATTTGCTATACACCAGCCTCAAACCCACCCCATATCTCCAAACCTAGACCACAGCTCTCCCAAAGATCAGTCCTACAAAACGGCACCACTCACGCACAGGCAACTCAAGTTAAGTCAACAACCATCGGTAGGTGGAAATACAGGGCCAGAGACTCCCCTGTAGTGATCTCTGTGAATGTCAGTGGTGGTGCTGCTCCAATGAACACCCAGGTACAGCAAGACATGGTGCCTGCCACCTTGAAGTTGTGTGAGACAAAGGCTTAGATTAACTTGCTTCCATTCTGGGGTCAGTCCCATCCTGGACATCCATCTCCTGTACCCCTCATGGCAGCCAGGCCTGTGGAGTGGTCAGCAGAGCCAGGAGCAGAGCTGTGCTGGGTTTGCCCATGGTCTCCCGTGGTTGGCACAACACAGCCGTGACAGGCTGGGAAGGGCTGCTGTGCTGCCTCAGTGCCCAGGGATTCAGACACTTCTTCCTCATTAGGAAGGGCCTCTGGAAAGCCAAGTACAGGGCAGTTTGTGGCTTGCCCAAAGACATTAAGTAGTTAAGCAGGGCACATGATCTGTCCCTCATTTCCCCTCCTTTTGCCTCCAGTGTGTAGCCTTGCAGGATGCAGATCCTGCCTCAGTAGGCAGCAAACAAAGTAGGTTAGCTGACACATGAGGTCCGCTTGCACCATGTGTCTTCAGTGAATTCCTTTCAACACAGATGAGTTACACAAGCTCAAAGACAAACAAACAGATGAGTACGTAGCACAGCATATTCTTCCAAAGTATGAGACTGCTGCTGACTAGGCTGCTCTCTGGTGAATACTTATAAAACAGCAGATATGTTCATCCTGAAGTATTAGATAATCAGCCATGGTCCCTTCGGTGGCAACAGGCAGTATCTTCTATATTACAGTCATCCTGTCATAGATTTAGAAACAATATTTCATTGAATATAACGCTCCAAACATCCCATTCTTGCTCTAACACTTAAATGCAGCCACAGTTAAAACAGTTCTTCTTGGTAGCAAGTGTAGCTATTGGTGAGTCCCAATAACAGACCAGAACCTCCTTCTGCTAGCTGCCATACAAAATCTAAATACTGAAATTTGTTCCCGGAGAAGAGAAAGACTGAGTTTAAATTTGATGTAGTACAAACTTGATTTTAACAGTACCATTTGTATCTACAGCCATCCAGTCATTCAATCTGGCAATATGAACTAACTTAGGGAATGGCACCTAAGCTCAGTGAGAAAGATGGAAGGAGACAATAGCTGATTACAAGCAGCTGAAAAGGAGCAACGCTAAGCAGCAACTTGTGTTGGTGGGGAAATGTGACTGGGGAAATGTGCTGAAATTTTATGATCCCATTTTTCCACTTTTCATCTCTCCATCCTGTTACTGTGAGCCTCCTGTAACAATAATTCTGTAATTCCCTTGGCAGTCAATGCTCCACTATCATTACAGCTAGAAAGTTTTTTCCTTTCTCTTTAAGCACATAATATAAGCCTTCTTTGCTGAAGTTAGGCCAGTTTCTTCTTGACTTTCTCCCTCTGGACCTGTAGAATTGATTGTTGTCCTATTTATAATACCCATAGACACATTTGAAGACTATCATATTTCCATTAATACTCCTGCCTTGTTCCCATTTCCAGACTAAACAAATCCTCACAGCTTTTACTCACAGGCCATGTTTTATAAGCCTCTTGTCATTCTTGTTGCTCCAGTAGTGACTCTTTTCCCTTTGTCTACATCTCTTAGAGTACAGTGCATCCAACAGGGATCAGACTTGATCTGAAAGTCTGTTCTTTCTAGAGCGAAGCCTAAGAATCTTTCACAGAACAAGGTGAAAAAATGTGTTTTCTTTCTTTTTCTCTCTCTCTCCTTTTTTTTTTTTTTTTTTTTTTTTAGTGTTTTTCCTTTAGAATAAGTCACAGAGGAAAGTTTGAGCCTACAGTTTGTTTATCATTTGATTTTATTCAACCTTTACCATGGGAAATAAGGAAGAGGAAAACTAGGATTGTCTGAAATAGGCTGGGGTCCAAACTGTGCTGCTGAGAAAAGGAACAAGCCAGAATGTTCACACGCACAGGCAGATGACTGATTCCACCATTTTTTTTTCCATGATTCCATCACTCTCCACCCTTGACACCTCAGTCACTGCCTCACACATTTCACCATGCTATGCTGCTTCCTGAGTACTCCCATGGACTCACAGCCTAATTCTTTGTTCCTCTGTTTCTTTAATCATTTGCATCTGTAAATAACAAGAGTGAGTAGAAAACTCATCAAATCAAGAGCCCGAGTTTTGGCTAAGGGAAACTGGCTGAAGGCTAATTGTGCTGAGGCCCTCCCTTACTGAATACCAGGACACCAGTATCTTGTCGGGAAACAAGACACAGGGAACAGGGCCCTGAGCTTCTTCTCTAGTGCTGCCTCAGTTTGCCTGGACTAGAGCCAGCAGACTCCTGAATGTCCCTTCATCCTATTTCTTAGCCCTTTTTTCTCATTGACTCTTATCTGCACCTATTACCCTCTCCAACAGCATCTCTAGAGGCCTTCTACCTCCTTAAACCTTCATCACATATAAGACTCCTCAAAATTTCGTTTTGTATGTACATGTCAGGGAGTTCTCTCCCTGCTTTGGTCTCACTCTGTGGAAGAGTTTCAGACTATTTTGTAGGAAAACAGTCTCTGCTGAGGATGATTGGTAAGCATCTTGTTGTGGCCCAGCTTCCATTACTTAACTGTATTCCTTGTAATATACAAGAATAGGAGTAAAGTTGAAAGTGGGACATAAGTAATAGCAAAACCACAAGATAGATATGTCTATTGTCCTAAGAACTTTGGTTGTTAGCATTTACAGATGGAAAATATAGACGTTCCTCAGCATGTTCTTTTTTTTTCCCTAGTGTATTTTACTCAACAGCTTGAAATCTTGTAACAAGAAGATGATTTAGGATTTCAGGGGTCACTTCAAAGCCTTGCACTGTAAGATAACATCATTTGACCTACAGACAAACTGAAAGCTTTGGGAAGAACATCACCCTGGGACTTTAAGATCTTGTAAATTCAAAATCTGCATGTGTACTGTTCATTATTTCTTCATTGCATGTGGTAGTGCGGGTCCCAACAGGAATTAGGATCCCAGCTGATACACAAGCAACAGCAACAGAATGTTGAAATTCTTACACATACCGTGTTCACTGATCAAATGAAAGACTAAGTTACAATTGAGGTTAATGAGTTGATGTATGTCAGGCCTCTTATTGAGGTCTAAGCTAAAATACAGTAATTAACAGGTCAGGCAGTCAAAAGTGTGCACAGTTACAGCCTCTCAGCTAGCCTGAGGTAATCTGGCAACAGCAACAATATGACCACCTGTCAGAGCCAAGAGGTGCCTCAGTCTTGCTCTGCAGGCATGAATCCTAAGACTAAACTGGCCCGCTCGCATGAGCCTGTGCTCTCCTCCTGCCAACAGCCATTTTTGTTTATTCCATATCTGTCTGTCCATCTTGGCATCCCATGTTGTGGTGTCCAAAAGCTGGTATGATGGAAGCAGCTGGATGGGTTGACTTATTTTGTCCAGGTGTACAAATAGCCAGTGGATGGGTAATAGCTTTTGGTCAGCCTTGCCAAAGCAGCATTGAAAAGGAAGAGGATAAAGCACTCAAATTCAAGTGCTCAATCTCCAATTTACAACAAATTGAAACAAATTTAAATCCTATCGAGAAACTTAGGCGCTGGGGAAGTTACATCACATTGGAAGTTCAGGATTCATGTTGAGTCTCATCCTAGGTGATACCACTTGATATTATAGGATAAACATCTGTCAAGATCATATCCTATAGGAATAGATGAAGGTAAGTTAGCTTTGTTCATGAAATGCTAAGAATGTCTTTTTAATGACAGAGGCCCAGGGCTATTTCCCCTAATTAATTTGCAGGAGTGTATTAGAAAGGTGCTGGCAGGCTGTGCTGTGCTCATAAATCTGCAAGCCTGTGAAATGTTCCAGAGCCCCTTCAAAGGGACTGGACCAGAGGCAAAAATAGCAGGATGCCCTTCATGTGGTAACCCCAGACTTGCATACCAGAAGGTATCAGGAATCTTAATGAGGAATCCTCTCTGTGGAGATTTTGAGCTCTAGCCTACACCAAAGAGAAGAGGGGAAATCAATAAATAAATAAAAGTGCTCACACTGTGGGACTGAGCCAAAATGGACTGCCACGGCCTTTAATGTTCCCTCACCACTGACCGGCCATGACCTTGTGGACAGAAGAAGTCAATATATTCACCGTTGGAAATAAGGTCGAGTTCCCAGGGAAATTTAAATGTATCACCACTGGTGTCATCTGCACTTTCTTGAAGAGAATCATAACAGGTAATGTGGAAGGTAGAATATATTTCCTACCAGGATGTGAAACCATCGGAGTTGATGCTGACAATACGTTCAAGACTCAGGAAAAGAGACCTACTTCAGTGAGGCAGATTAATCCTAAATCTGACTCGTGGCACTTGAAAATTGCTTGAATGGGGAAAAAAAAGAAAGGCAGCTGCCTGTATCCCAGATGGAGGCGGCTGATTTCACTGCCAGTAAATTACTGTATGGGACTGTAGTAGAGAGACTGAGGTTACTCCTTGTCAGTGAGATACTACAGTTTTTGTGGCTTTTTTTGACAACAGAGGAAGTTTAAAACTAAAGATCTCCATTCATTTCTCTCCATCATTTTTATGAGCCCCGGAGGTGTTGCGTAGAGGCCTTGGCTGCCAAATACCACTGCTCCACTGACGAGTATCACAGCACTAATAGAAGAGTGTATTTCCCACACACACCAAGGAAGAAAGGAGTACCAATGATTGCCACTGCTGACTGTTCTTACATCTCTCTCCATCACCAAACCTCCTCCGCTTACCTCCAAGCAAGCCATGAAAATATTTCTTCATTCTCTGTTTGTGGTTTCTTTAGACTGAAGATAAAATCTGAGCATATCAAGACTGAGGAAATGAGCAAACAGAAACTTGATTCCAAGAGATATAGTGATATTTATAACCTCCTTTATTTTTTTTTTAATCTGAAAACATTAAAGCATTTCACACAGCCTTGATGTTATATGTTAACTGCTATTCCACTTTTCAAATAGGAGTCACAAAGATGGAGCCACTAAGCCAGAAAGTTAAAAGCAATTTCCTGACAACCAGATGTGTGTTTTAAACCAAAGATGGATTATTATGTGGGAGGAGTGTTGCAATATCTCAGTCTGCATGTTAACACTGAGATAATTAAGTGTTCCAAAACAGTGACACTTCTATGATAAATCATATTTCCAAACTTCTTAACAACGAGTTTCCTTAAATTGGCTTTTACATTGTACTCAGTCTTCATAGCATAAAGTGGTGTTTGAACTTCCTGGTGGGGTGAATTATTTTATTCTTAAAGATCAAGAAGAGAAGGCTGAGGGGAATCTGATCAGTCTCTAAAAATACCTCAAGGGAGGGAGTGAGGAGGATGGGGTTGGCCTCTTTTCAGTGGTGGCCAGCAACAGGACTAGAGGAAATGGCTACAAACTGAAGCAGTTCCTTAAGTTCCTGAAACAGAACCTTAAGGAAAAATTACTTGACAGTGAGGGTGACAGAGCCCTGGAAGAAGCTGCCCAGAGAGGTTGTAGAGTCTCCTTCTCTGGAGATCTTCAAAACTCAGTTGGATGCAGCCCTGTGCCACGTGCTCTAGGTGACCCTGTGTGTGAAGGAGAGTTGGACTAAATGATCTCTAGAGGTCCATTCCAACCTCAAGGATTCTATGATTCTATGAAATAAAAACACAATGCTATTCTGTTCATCGGCTGGCACCCATTTCTGGTCATGGGACTAAATGTTCTTGCTTTCTGGTTGATGTGAATTAGCAAAATCTCTATACATTTGGGCATTACAGTAAGATACAGGGAAATTGAAATATCTTAAATGTATTCAATGAAATTTAAGGATAAAGATATTTATTCAGATCTTCTCTTGAAAGAAACATAGCAAAATTTGCACTTTAGACAGGATCTTTTAGAAAATATAGCAGAACATAAAACTTGGGCTCCATCCAGAAGTGTTTAGTCAGGTGAAAGTAGTACAGCCTGTGTGCTGGACCACAAGGGAAAGCCGTATTTACAGTATGACCTCTCATTCCTGCAGAAATTTTATTTCAGGTAGCTTGTCCTAGCTCTGTCATCAGGAAACCTTAAGAGTATCTCACTGATCCAGAATAAATAAATAAATAAATAAATAAATAAATAAATAAAGCTTCTGAAGACAATCTTTACTAGCTTTCTTCCTCCATTTCTGCCTCCCCTAAGATGAAAATGCTTCCACTTTGTATAGAGCTTGGGAATGTACAAGAACCAGACCAAAATGCTGCAAATCATCATCCAAATCACCAACCGTTATATGGAGCCAAAGATGTCAAGGTCAGATGCCCAAGATAATGTCTGCTGAAACACAGTCTATGTTAGAAAACTAATTGTCCAATATTTTAAACTTATGCCAGTTACAGACAACTAAACAAACACTGGAACTTCATCAGCCTCAGTGAATCAGCATGTTTGATTCTCATTATATTCAGAACAGCAGGACTCAGCTGGGAAAGGCAACTGACTAATGTCTCACCAGCTGGCAACGATCAAGACCTAAGAGCGTGGAGTGAGTGAGTGCTTTACTTCAGACACTTGAATGAAGTAATGCTTTACAATGCTAATGTAAATATAGTTCAATGGAGAGGATGCTGGCAGAAAGGCACAGTAAGGACATAAATTCATGGTGCTGGAAGACCAACTTGACTTGGCCTGCTGAAGCAGTTCACAAAGCAATCCAACATCTCATATAAACAAACTTTTTAGGCAGGTACCAAACGAGAAGGAAGGCTGAAATTTCTATCATATGACATGATTTGGCAGATGGTGCCATTTTCTCCACAATTCTTGATAAAGATGTCTTGAAAAAGAACAAGTGAAATGAAAGAGGTTATCAGATATATCTGAGTAATTTCAGCTTGCCAATTCAACTGAATAGTGCACAAAGCAAACAAGAAGCTGCTCTCTTCTTGCTCATTCTCACTTGCATCTCTCAGGATGTTAATTCGTACTCACAGCCCAAATTAGGAGGTTTGGGCTGTGAATCTGTATCTTCCTCCAAAGAGAGATCTGTTCTTCTTGGATGACTTATTCACACTTCTATAGACTTCCAAATTGTCTCTCACAAGCTCTTTATAAACATTAATTCTCATGAATGCTTGGGAGTCCCTCTAGTGCCTGGTTCAACTGACACAAGAAGAGCACGGGACGTGGCTGATGTCTGTAGACATTTGTACTTGCTGGTATCTCCAAACAGTCTGACTAAGCCAGTCTTTTGAAACACCATAAAGAGATTCCATTTTTTTTTGCTTTCAGATAATCAAGGAGCTATGTCTTTCCATTGCTAGTAACGGATTACACCATCAATTCAATGCTGACTCCATGCTGGTCCTCAGTTTACCTCAATAACTGAGCATAAGCCAGTTCATCCTAACAGCTACAAGAGATATAAGACTATCTCTTGCAGGCTTTCCATTTTCTTCTTCGGTACCTTTCTGGGGCTCTGGGAGACTTATGAAACAAGGTATTATTGACTGTGCATTTCTAGTTATGGCTTCACCTCACCCTACCTCCTATATGATGTCCTCATATAATACTATAGTGCTATTAGGATCCATGGCAATTGTCTTCCCTTCTCTTGGGCTCTGATAGTTCAATCACCTCCATAACCAGCACCACCCTGCTAAGCAACACCCATCCACATCACCTTCAGCCAACAGCGTTCCTTGTCCTGAGACTTTTGTCTGCACTCATTCTCAGCTATATCATTTAGAAGGGACTTACTTCCACCATCACCACCAGGACCCATTTCACCTCTCTAACTTAGGCTTATGAGTGCTTCTGAAATCCTTCTGTACGGACCTGGATGTAGGATGCAACAGGGATGCTCATGGGGTTAAGTTCGACAGAGGTGTTGATCTAGCAGCGAGATGACTGCTAGCTACACTCTGCAGAGCACGTGTATGAACATTGTCTGTCTGTCTGTCACTATCATGCTGCAGAGACACACCTCTTACACTCAAGCATGTAAGGCTGCTTTTTAACATAGGTCCCTAAGCTTGGATGGGAGCTCAGCTTTTCTTAAACAAAGGGTAATCCAAACCCTAAGCCATACGCCAAGGGAACCTGGCTTTCTTAGCTTCAGTGCCAACCTGCTTCTCTTTCCTCTAGGAGCATCTGTACAATCAGACCTAAAAGCACTTGCAATTTTAGTCATTCTCTGTCCTGCTTCTTTCAGTTTGAACCTATGGACTTGCTGAACACAGGTACCTCTTGCTGTCCTTTCTCTGGACACTCAAGGTGATATTTCAAGGCGTTTTTGTTAGGGTTATCTTCATTCTCTCAATAGTCCTTCAAATAAGCTAGAAACACATGTTTCTCAAACCATCTTGCCTTCAATTAGAGAATCTATGAGCTATCTATGGCACCCAGGTCTCCACAACATAATTAAAACTCCTTCTTCCAGTTGGGGAGGAAAAAAAAATTGTCTTTCCTTTCTCAAATCATCTGAGGCTACATTGCTGCTCAGACATTGCCACCACCTGTCCTAATGCTTTTTGTACTCCCCAACACACTCTGGGGGAATGTGTTCCCCCACACAGCTGTCTCAGCAATGTTCAGAAACTAAGGTATCTCACAGGAAAATATTACAATGTACTGATGGCAGAGAGGACAGGCTGGTGAGTTGGGCAGAGAGGAACCTCATGAGGTTCAATAAGGACAAGTGCAGGGTCCTGCACCTGGGGAGGAATAACCCCAGGCACCAGTACAGATTAGGGGTTGACCTGCTGGAAAGCAGCTCCTCGGAGAAGGACCTGGGAGTCCTGGTTGACACTAAGTTAACCATGAGTCAGCAGTGTGCCCTCGTGGCCAAGAAGGCCAATGAGATCCTGGCCTGCATCAGGAGAATGTTGCCAGCAGGTCAAGGGAGGTGATTCTGCCCCTCTACTCAGCTCTGGTGAGGCCGCACATTGAGTACTGTGTGCAGTTCTGGGCTCCCCAGTATAAGAGGGACATGGAGCTTCTGGAGAGGGTCCAGAGAAGGGCAACCAAGATGATTAAGGGAATGGAACATCTCCCGTACGAGGAGAGGCTGAGTGAGCTGGGCCTGTTTTCTCTGGAGAAGAGAAGGCTGAGAGGGGATATGATTAATATGTATAAGTTCAGGAAGGGAGAATGCAGGGAGGAAGGGGACARGCTGTTYTCACTGGTGGCCAGYGATAGGAYGAGGGGTAATGGCCAYAAGCTGGAGCACAGGAAGTTCYGTCTCCAGGTGAGGAGGAACTTCTTTACTGTKAGGGTGACAGAGCAGTGGAACAGGCTACCCAAGGGGGTTGTGGAGTCTCCTTCCCTGGAGGTCTTCCAAACCCGCCTGGATGCCACCCTGTGCCACATGCTGTAGGTGTGCCTGCTTGAGCAGGAAGGTTGGACTAGATGATCTCTAGAGGTCCCTTCCAACCTTGAATATTCTGTGATTCTGTGACACCCACAATGCAACATGCCTGTAGGATGATTTGGGGGATTTTCAAGCTCAAGAACAATGATATGGTGCAGACATTCAGAATTCAAATGTTCCTGTACACTGCCTGTGTCCCCACTCCAGACTATATCTGTTCTCCTCACCTGTGTAATCTCCCAAAGCATTAGTGCAGACTCCAAGGAGTGATAAGGACTTTTACCACTAATGTGATTCCACATCCCCAGCAACATTTTGGAGAATCTACATCTGACTCAAGAAGCAGGAAATCTTCCTTGTCTTTTTTATGCAAGAAAGAGTTTCAGGAATTACTAGCAAGTTCAGATACCCAATTAGAGATGCCACCACAAAGAGCCTGGCTTTCTGAAAAGTATTAGGTTCTAACTCTTGCCAGTCAGGCATCTTTAGGCAACTATAAACCAAGTCTGCCAAAATTGCTAGTCTCTTTTTTCAACTTGGTTTTAAACACTTTTTTCCTGTATGCTACATCAATAATAATAAAAAAAACATATCTAAGGCTTCCTTGCAATCTGCAGACCTAGTCCAAACAAAGATGTGCTCTTTCTGAAGTAATTTGGTTAGGTCAGCCCTCCAATGTGCTTCTTAACCTCTTACTCATCAGAGTTAAGAGCCTCTAAATTGTTAGCTGCTGGGACTCAAACCCTTGGCTTGGAGGTTCAGGTTTTTCACATCTGGAACTGTCATGGCCAATGAACTACAAACAAACACACATATACACACAAAAGAAAGCTGTTTATAGCTAGATCTCCTTAAGCAACGGTGGTATGATTTTGTGGTTTAAAATTGAGATAATGGACTTTTTCTAAAAACCACAAATGCAGAAGCAATGCCACAGTCATTCACAATTGAGTTTAAACTCCAATCACTTGCACCAAGGAGGGGGAGAGAGAGAGTGAAAAACAGAAGAGTGGATAAATTCACACAATGGCATGTGTATGGAGAATGTTAGAACAGTAGTTGATATAAAGCTATTTGTAAAACCAGAGGAAGTCAAAAATCTTCCTAGCCATGGCCAAGGTAAAAGGGAAGGTGCTGAGAAGGAAGGTTCAGTGGTAGTTTATAACTTGTATCTCCATCCTGCCATGGGCTATGAACCACCAGCCCAGGAGCCAGGGTCTCTATGCTGTGGCAAGTAAGGCCACACTCCCTCCATCTGCTTTGCCTGGGAGAGCCTAGAAGTAGCTGACGAGCTTTGAGGCTGGGCTTCTGCCTTCCTAGTGTGAGCTTGGATCTTTTCCATTTTGTTTTCCATTTTTCTATGCTGCCTGATAGGCTGGCAAACCTCTATAAGCCTTCCCCTACCCCAGCACTGAAGTGTTATTGCTATCCATCCAACACATTCAGGAAATAGGAGCAGGATATTTCAGGACTGATCTTAGCTGTATTCAGGAGACAAGCCCACATCYAACAGTGTAGCATTCTGCAGGGTGGAAGGAGAATCCTTGCATGAATGAGAATCCTATATTTTGTGGCTGAGAACAGGAAAGGAAGAAATACACAGATGAGGTGATGAGAGACCCACTTGTAGCAGCAACAATAACAACAAAAAATGAAATGAATCCTACATTTCAGGGTTCAAAATACACTGTGTCCTAGGGCTAGCTGCTTTTAGCTGAACTTTATGGGTATTTATATGCCATGCACTTTACAATTAAAAAGAGAGAACTTTAGTCATATCCTAAGGCTACCTTGGGAAGCCTTTCAAGGTAATACACAAGAATGCAGGAATATCCAAGTGTTCATGTAATTTTTCCTCCTTCTGCATAGCTGTTTTATTAACTAGAAGAATTGGTAAGAAATAAATCCACTTTCAAGAGCAAAAGGTTTGAAGCTGTGTCCTGCGCAGACAGCAAGGGAAGGGAAGATGAAACTCCAGACATCTGTTCTCAATAGAGAGTCACAGATCAGGCGACTGAAATTTCCTGCACCTTTGTTTCCATATTTGTGAGCTGGCTAAAACAAAGGCTGTCATGAGGTATTGGCTGTTTTTGAAAAGTGCCTTCAATCTACTGATAGCACAGGCCTGGATGCTGCTAAATGTCAGCTTTCAGTTCTAGGATCTGAAGCAGGAAATAATAGAAATAGATAACATGATCCCCTAAGATAGGCCACAGTGTGTGAAAGGGGAAAAAAGAGCATTGCCACAACAGCCTCTTTGTGAATGGCGAGACAGGGACTCAACCTTGTATTTATATGTGTCTGCATAGATCCACATATAAACACTGGCCTGAGATGGGTCAGTGAACGTACTAAATGAAGGCACCATGGTATTGTTCTGCCTTGTCCCGTGGAGTGCAATAAAAACACTTAGCAATGCCCAGTCACATGCATTTCTGACTTGCTAGGTAGTATTATTCAACTGGCTTCCGGGAATAATAGGAATGGAACTTATCTTTTGCAGCAATGGAATTACAGAGATTTTACAACTAAAAGGACTTCCACATGAACAGGACTTCACCTAGTTACCCCTGTATCACACTCTCAGCATTTCTGTTTGAATGAGAGGCTGCTCTCTGGAGTATTTAGATGAGCGGCGAAGAATTCCCCTGATCTGAATGTGTTTTTTCTCACATATATGGAGTGAAAAGGTTTTACATACCAGTTTTCCTCCTATAAATGAGCTTAGCCTCTGCTGGGTGCTACTGAGAGAAGACCATATCCCTTAATGATGCAGTTCTCCAGTTGTAGAATCACCTACTGAGGGCATTAGGAAAGAAATGTCTGTTTAATCATTTCAAAAAAAACACAACACCAAACATTTTTCACTGCAAAATGGCCTTCAAATGGGCTGGAATGGGAAGAATATAGTAGATGCAAGGTAACTTCTTGCAGCGACCTGCCCAAGGATGGCAAATGCAGAACTGATGAATGGTTATTAGGAAGGATGGGAATTAAGTTACAAGTTTGCAGCAGGATATTAAGAGCTTTACCATCTTTCAGAAATACTACATTTTACAAACATGAGGTCTTCATTATTTAAAAAAAAAAAACTCTAGATAAAAATGTGTCAGTTCCAAAGTAAAGAGAAAAAATGACAATAATTCAACACTTTCCAAAATATTACAGCAAAGAAGAGTCTGGGCAAAATTGATTTCTTCTTTTTGGACAGCTAAGGATCATAGAAGGAGGTTATTGGCTTTTCTGTGACTCTGTCACTCTTTCCTTCTTTCATTCCTTAGTGATTTATCAAACTTGGCAGCTTACTATGCAGCAGGCTCATCAAAAGGCAAACTCATCATAAACTGTCTAGCAAGACTTTAAAGGCTTTCAGGGCAAAAAAAAAACAATGCAAAAAATAGATATAGATCCCAGCAAGACTTCAAATGAGTGTGAGGCATGTGTACGTATCACTAGGTGGCAGTGCAAAGCAGTTACGGTTCAGGTCAGTGACAATCACACAGCTGCTGATAGACTGTAAATAGAGTCATGTTCACTAAAACAGGGTAGCAAGGTACCAATTCCCATTTCGTGTTCCRCTCACATGCGAATGGACTTTATTGTAATTTCCTAGAAGGTGCAGTAGAAAGTCCACAAGGTCAGAAGAGGTCTGTTGAGAGCTGAGTGGAGTCACCAACAGATTTCCCCTTCCCTTTGCTCCTCGGTTCTCTTTCTGACAAAGGTCCCCTACATATTGCTCTTGCAAACGTAAAGAGACTCTCAGTCCTGCCAAGCTAACTGATAGAAATTGGGGACAGTGACAAAGCTAAGGGCTCTTTTTGTATTGAATATGACTCTGCCTTGGCAAATGTCAGGCACATCTCTAACTCCAACCAGAGATTGGGTCACTTAATTCCCATGAAGTCTGTAGTGTAGTTGATTCTCACAGGGAGTTTCTAACAATGCTACTTGAAAGTGCTATGTCTATTAATATTTGAGATTAGCTCATTGGACTTTAATAGCTAAAAAAAAAAAAAATTAGTTTTCTTGCCACATCACTGAGAGCTCTGAGAATCTCCCCATTYACCCTGAGCAGCAACTCTCAGCTGAGCTCAGCTCCATATGACACTTGTGCTACTCCTCTTCTTCCAGGTCTGCCTTCAGTTACAGCTGTGTAGCTCCACTGGCAATGTTAGAACTGGCAGATATGAAAAGGGAGGGCAATTCAGCTGTGTCTGTACAGTTTAGAGAACAAATGTGTTGATAATGTGTGAGCAAAAACAGACCCCAGCTCCCTCTCCCAGAGCTCTTCCATACAGCCAGCTACAACAGGACTGCAAGGCTTATTTTCGTCACTAAAATCAGTGATGATTCTTTTTAATACCCAGAGGAGCTAGAACTCAAGATTCAGAAGGGCCTACGCTTAGAACTCAAGATTCAGAAGGGCCTACGCCTACTTGAAGTGGAATTACCCCTGAAGTTCAGGTGGAGGCTCCCTACTCTTCTTCCTTTTGCACAAAACATTTATATCCAATGCTTTCAAGCACTGGACTGCCAGAATCACTTGGTTTGGGTGGAAAAGGCCCCCATAGTCATTGAGCACTCTCTCTCCAGCACTCTGCCCAGTCCAGATTTAATTGACTCAGGCACTATGAGTTGCCATCATCGAGTTGGCATCAACTTGCCATCTGCACTGGGAAGTTCCTTCCAAAATTTTCAACACATATCACACTTGGCCCTAGAATCCTTCCCTAGATTTGCATTGATCCCATGATCCCATCTTGCCTTCCCTGCAAGAATATTCCTACCTCCCAATTCTTCATACCACAGATTGCTCTGGCTTCTTGTTTGCCCAAGCGTCACATATCTACTTCTTTCATTCGCTCCTCATAAGTCAGGCTCTCAGGCTCTCAATCACCCATGTTGTTCTTCTCAAAGAGAATTAAATGTCTCTATAAATAGTTCTGGCTGTTTTTCCAGTCTGCCGCTGATCTTTCCATTACCAAAATTTCTTGTCATTTTATAGCCCACCATCTGCTGTGCATGATGGCATGCAGATGTTAGTCATACAGATGTTAGACATTTTTGGCTACCAATACTGCAATAAAGAAGTACTTCACTAACACGAAACTTGAGATCTTGCCTTAAATGAACTAAGCAATGGAGGTTTAGTTTGGTATTGGATTCCCTTTGCTTCTTTATGTTGATGAACAAAATCACATTTTGCCACTTAGATTTGAAAAAAAAAGTTCATTCTTCTCCTTCAGATTATTCACTGAAAATAATCATAAATCTCCCCCTTTGCTCAGCTGCCACCACACCACTCACCACTGCCAATGACATAACTAAACTATATGTTGCCACTGTTATGTTATTGCAGTGATATAGCATTTCAGCCTCCAGAATCTCATTTTCCCTTGAGCTCTTTTATCTTTCAGTCTTTATCTACCCACTGCCTTTAACAGAAATTATAATCTCCCAAAGAGGAGCTCTTCTTGCTTTTCCAGATTTTAACTGCAGGTTGCAATAGCATCCTGGCCATAACCAGGCTTCTAATAGCCCCCATAGACTGAATAATAAAAACCTACTTCTTTAATGAAATCTTAGCATTTAGAAAGAATGAAGCTATATCAGAGGTAAGAATTATTTCCAATGTGGAGATTAAGGACAAGCACTCCGAGTATTGGTCACAGTTTTAGCATGAGAGCCATTAACAACAGGTATTTCTAGACAGTTTTCAAGAGAGAGGGGGATGTTAGTGCAATTATGAAGCTAGCATATTTCTGTAGGTTTCTGATGATTTGCCAAGTACTGTTAGTCCATAGCAACTTTAGGTTGCTTTCTCTGTCTTTTTTTTTTCCCCCTCTGGGAGAGACAGCGGTTATAATGCTAGTAATGCAAAAGAAAAGCAGAGAACAAAGTCTGTGGGAAAGGAGCTAAATGGACTTGGCTAAATTGTATGTGGCTTCCCCTAATGTTGACACACATAAGTAAAGCAGCACTAACAGCTCTGGTGATTTGTGTGTTAAAAACTCCACTGCTACTGGAAAAATCCCAAGTCACCTCCCCTTGGCGGAAGCAGAAGCTTGCTATAGTAATTATGGAAAAAATAATAACATCCAGACACAACAACTTGGCCCAACTACTTTACCTGAGATCTCTTTCACAATATATTTGCTTTCTGATTTCTTTCTCCTTTTTATTTTTTGGAAGACTGTGATCTCCCTTAAATTTTCATTTTAATTGCATCTGATAAATACAAGTAAAATCCAAGAGACTTCACTGAACAAAGGAATTTTGCCATTGATTTCAAGGCAGCTGAGGTCATCTATCAAGATGAACATCTGTGGGTTTATGTACAAGGCTGCTTCCATATGAAGAGAAGAAAGCAAAAACAGCATTGCAGCTCCGTCTCTACTGTGTATTTCTCTTTGATTATGCAATTTCCCTGTCCTTTGTTCCTCTCATTTTGGAGATCATGAGTTGTTAGGAATATTATAGAACCAATGTATCACTTCAAAGTGAGGTGATGGAGAAGTAAACGCACTTCTATGGGTCTTCCAGGTCTGCCTCCTACTTAGTAGCACAGACCTCCTGTCACTGCTTTGCTTTGAACTCAGCCCAGTCATTGCAACGAAATATTGACAATATTGGATTGGTGTATCAAATACATTTAAAAAGAAGCTCTCTGGACTGGGAAGTCACCCTCTAGTTTTGCAGAACGTACGGAGAGAAGTATCAAATTCAACAATAAGAACTTACAGAACTATGGTAATTTTAATCCTTTCAGTGCACTTAAATAAACAAACAGCTGCATAGACAGCCCTGCAAGAAGGATCTGCATGAAAAGGGCAGCCACAGTTTAGCTCTGAAGGCTTAACAATAGGAATACACATGGTCTCTGCACATTATAAGGGAATGAGATCCAAAAAATAAACCTTGAAATGCTCTCTAGTATATAGCCTATCAGCTGTGTCATTTCAGATGTGAACCTCTATAGAGCATAATCCAAGAACAGCAGCAATACATTAATAAAATATGCTTCGACCACATTTTTTCTGGCAGATAGTACATTTGCACTGTAGCCATAAACATATAATGAAGTCCAGATCTCACTAGTTACTGGAATGTCCTTTGTCAATAACTGTGAAAAATGTTTCTCACCCTGCACTGTGAAACTGAGCTGTGGAATTTATGTGCGTAAGTTCTTCCACCTCTAAAAAGTAAATTCTATCCTGAATGACAATCCTGCCACTGGTTGTGCATGGCAGGGAGAACAACTTGCCCCTGCTGTGAGCTCTCCTCCCTCCTGCACTAACTTTTGATTATGAGAATTTACTACTGGGGAAGTGGACTACCTTGGCAACTTTAAAAACAAACCTTTTTTTTTTATTGTTTGATTCAAGTTTTGTGTCTGCTGTTTTCAGTTATTCTGTTTTCTGTTACTATTTGATTAAAAATCAACACGAGTAGCATCAAGCAGGAAAGAGAGGGGTATTTGTACCTCCTCAGTGTGAGACACCGTACCAGGGACCAGTATGCTTTGTTCGTTCTTYCTGCTAGGGAAACCAAGTTAGGGTTCAACTGTGTTGTTTTTTCTTTTGTAGAAACCAATCCACATAACACGAGTTTGGGTTTAGTTCTGACCTAAACTGAGTTGGGTGAATGACCTAAAATAAAAAAAGAAAAGAAAAGCTCCCAAAGTCTTTGGGCCAATGTCAAGCCTCAAGATTTCTTCCACCGTATTGCATCCTCATTATAGTTTTAGCTGAAAGCCCCAGAATAGTTGGCATTGTTCTATTGCCAGCTGCTGACCACTTGCCATAATCTCATGAATTATGGTTGAAGAACCAGTCGTCTACATCATTGTGGGCATTATTCCTGCTTCCAAAAGTAGTGCAAGAACATCTCTGTATTTGTGACCCTTTAGACTGGTGGAACACTGAAATTAAGAAAATTAGTCATTCATCTCCTCTCCCAGATGAGCAGATTCTAATTCTGCATAAGCCACAGAAAGAAAATAAAATCTGGTAAGGGAATATCAATATATTCAGGAGGCTGACATAGGCTGGCTCAAAACCACTTTAAAGGAGGCTATCATCTCTGCCTAAATCATCCTGCAGCTCTTGACTCCATTTTCTATATGCTTATGTTTATGTAGATATTTGCCCTTCTCCTCTGTTTCCCAGAATGTTTCTCTCAGCATTTCAGCTTTCATCTTCAAAAGGTTCTTCTTTTCCTCCTGTGTTGTTGAACATAGAGGCAGGGAAGTAGACCCTGCAAGGTGAAAATTTGTGTTATGTATCTGGTGAACTGCACATGATGACAGTATTTCCAGGAGTCGCACTCATTTTCACTTTCAGGCTTAAACTGTCACTCAGTCTGCCCTGAAGCAAAACAACAGAAACATTAAATTCTCTTTTTGTTTCAGTCCCTTGCTCGGTTTGCCTTGCACTACCGTCCCTTTCCTTCCCTTGACAGAATCACGAGAGCTCTAAAGCAATGTAAAGGATGTGAATCTTCTGCACTGGCTAATGCTAAATGCTAGGGTGAGAGTGTGGAATGTGAGAATGCGAGCAGCTCTCTGACTGGTTCTTATATTCATTTGCAAAGCATCCTGACACATATTGGAGTGTCACCACTGGGCACTGCCCTGCTTCAGATGGCTCTTCTATTGGTGAACTATAGAGAGGTCTGGTTATTTTGAACACAATACACCTCCACTCCTAGCCTCTCGATTTTGAAATCAAAGTAAACTTTAAAATATATATATATATGTTTAAATTATAGAGTAAAAGAAAAAGTCTTATAACCCAGAGTATGTTAGAGTAGATAAGAAGAAACTCACAAATACATAAGAAAAAAAATCTAATTAAGTGGGCTCTGTTTTCTGTCATAATGTCATTGAAACTCTTCTACCAGCCGAGTCTCTCCTTGTAAGAGAATGAGCAGGTGGCATTGCAAGGTAATTTCTCGTGACCTAATTCTGAAGTGTGCAAAGCCGTAAGTGATTGCATTTGGAAGAAACATTCACCAAAGGCATTGGACTTGGGAACTCACCATTAGCACGGCCTCATATTTGTGCTGAGAGATGTTCCATAAGCAACTAGCACTAGCTTCCATGCTGCTCAAATTTGTTTTGTATCACAAAGTGGGTGACAAGGACAAAGAGAGAATTTCGCTGTTGCTCAGAAGGGCTCTACATAGGCTGGTGGTTCCCCAGGCAAAAGAAGGGAGAAGGAAAATGAAACTAAGCTGGAGAAAGGAAGTGGCATGGATCAAAGCCTGGACCTTTGCTGGCATAAAGCCCTCCTGCACGGAGGTGTAAAAGTGTGATGAGGGTCCAGGCCCTTGCAGCAGGTGAGCTCATGGCCATGGTTGCATTGCGCATGCAGGCGTCTGATTTGAAGGGATCACCAGCTACATTTCATGGGACAGTCTTGAAACATAACATCATGAAAGGGGCTGTATGGGGCTGGAATAGAGGGAACTTGGCCCCACTCATTGATAACTGGAGCTGATGAAGTCTCTTTTTTCCTAATCTCCCAAATAGGCACTCACTTTTTCTTGCACCGTTTGCAAGGCCAGCAGATGGCAATCTCTGTGTTCATTTGGCGTCACATATAGCACTTTATCATAGCGTACTTAACACCAATTGCGTCAGTTTGGGGCAGAACTTGTCTCAGTCCTGGCCAAAAGATGTTTTGTTCTTCCTGGCTGATATTTCTATTCCAGATGTCAACCAGATGTAGAACAAGAAATGTGTCTATGTAGGAGCTTTCCCCTCATCATGAAGCCCTGTAAACTGGACAAGGAGAGCTGCTAAACTCAGGGTCAGCTAGAGCACAGGCCAATAATAACACCTGGACATCAGAGTTTCAGTGGCTCTCAAATAAAGCCTAGATCTTTGGGGCTGAAACCCTGTCAGTACCTACGGGTAGGTTAGCTCCAGATTGTAGCATTTATTTTTAAAAGCTGGTAATATTTATTTTTAAAGTCTGAAGTGTCATATTGCGCCATCAGTTTCTAAGCAATATTCTTGGAGGCTCCACTGAAAAAAAAAATATAGATATGTGTGTGTGTGAAGACTCCAAGGGGGCTGCTCCATTTACCACAAGATTCTTTCAGTTTCAGGAGCTTGATCTGACCAACCAGGCACTGCTCTTTTTATTATGGGTCACTGCTTTTGCAAGCCTCCCTGCACTGACTCCTTTCCCTGCTTCCATGCAAGGGGCTGCAGCACAGTCCCCCTGTTTACACTATTAGCTGTTATTTCCCCAGCTGCTGGCTGGGTTGCGACCCCGCTCAGATCACTGACAATAGCCTCTTCCCTTCCTAGGACAGCAAGGAGAGCTCAAGAAACCTGTCCCTTCTCTAAGCATCAGCAACATCAGCCTCGTGGGATCCTGACCCTGTTGTTCAGTGCTCTCACAACCCCCATGGGCATCCATGGGACACCACACACCTGGTAGCTGAAATTTGGGTGTGCTGCACACACAGCCCCTGTGACACTTGATATATATTTATTTAATTCCAATATCTAAAGCAGTGTATAGAAAGACTCATAGTTTTGCCATTCTTAAACAGATACATTTTTCCCTTGGTGGACAAATTACTTCAGAACGGAAGTTGTTGAAAATTAATTCCTATTCTCTAGATATCCTTCTGCCTTCCTCTCCTGGATTTAAAAGCTATTTACTTTCTTACGTCTCTTTCCTACATAGGCATGAGAAGATCATGACCAAGGTGTGGCTGTGCCTTCTCCAATGCTCCCTTCAAACTCTTCCCACATCCCCCTTAACAGGATCATTTCTAGACATCGGCTCACTTTCTGAACCCTTCCCAGTCCTTCCTGAAAAGCTCGATGTGCACAGCAGTAACAGCCATACTGAGACCATATATGTGGTCATATATGAGATCTTGATATGTGAAGAGCTGTAGACCTTGCTGTAGCATCATGCCAGAAGCTCAGAATACTTGCCTTCTAGGATATGTATCTTAGGTTTCGCACATTTTTTTCTTCTTTTTGCTGTATGACCTCGTGCTGTCTCTTTAAAATATATATTACCACCTGTCCTATGTTGGACAGTAATTCTATGCTTCTGAAGTAATTCTGATGTAAAATTCTGTATTTCAGCAGTTATTTCAGTTACCAGTCATTTTTCCCCCCATCTTCAATATAGACACTGTTAGTCTTGGAAATAATCCTTTTGGCATCATCTCCTCTTGTGCTACAGCCCCTCTCAAGAGTTGTTCACAGTCTGTCATCTTCGGTGATCGCTCACCTTTGAACACATTAAAGGCAGATTTTGCAGCATGCGGCTTTTTCTAAGGAGACTGAGAGCAAAGCAAGGTCCTCACCGAGTGTCTCTAATGTATCTGCAAATGGATAGGAGAGACGACAGGGAATAATATGTAAATCCCAGTTTCTCTCCTGAGAAGTCAGGGGCTGGAAGTCTTTTTCTTTGCTTCACTAGACCAGTGCAGATAAATGATGTTTCTTTCTGCATGGTTTGAAACCATCCTTGACAATATCATAATATCCTTATATAACAATATCCTTAATAGTAACATAATGTCAAAAACAAAAGAAGAAACAAAAAGAAAAAAGTTCCATTTATCCCTAAACTAAGTATATGCCTTCAGCTTTGGTCGGGTGACTTTTCTGATCTTTGTAATATAACTGAAGGAAACATTGCAATGAAAACTCATTTTGAATCAATTCATTTTCCTTAAAAAGTGGCATTATTTTTTTTTAATTTTGTCCAGATCAATAACCCAGCGGCCCCGCCAGCAGCGTCAGGGGCGCCGTCGCTCAGCCCTGCCCCACTCCTACGGACCGGCCTACGCGGTGGTTCGGGGCGCTCAGGGCGGTGCAGTCCCTTGGCCCGTGCAGCGCCTGGGCAGAGCTCGTGCGGGGCAGGTTAGCTGGGGGGCCGCGCGGCTCCGCACCCCTGCCGCTGTTGGCACTGGTGTTTGCCACACCGGTAGCCAGGGCAAATGGCAGGCCATAAAACGCGAGCTGCGCGCACCTGTTAGCGTGGAGTGAAAACACCACTGGTGTCTGTCACTGACCGCTTCACAACTTGAAGGAAAATCCATTTCCTACCTTTTAGACATTATTTCCAACACTTAGAGCTTAGTTTTGCCTTTTTTTTTTCTTTTCTCTCCCTAAAATAATCCAGGTCAGATCCAGAATTTTATCAAGGTTATGTAAGAGAATTTTTGTAAATAAGAGAAATCTATGAAAGTGGTATGAAAGCTTTAGTTGTTTTTAGGCGTTATCCATCACTTGTCATCAAGTGGCGGCTTCTTGCTCTGAAGGTGCATGACACGCTGAAGCTAGTAGGAATCAGCTTAAGACCAGGTGCTATCCATTCAGTTGAACCAAACAAGGTCATTTATACTATGAAGGAAGAGCAAAGGATGTGTCCCTGTTGTTGCCCATGTCTCTTTAGGTATTTTTGCACATTTTCTATTTTCTTTTTTTAAGGCTAGTGTTCATCCATGAAGAGTATATGGGGTTCTGCTTTTAGCACAGTAACACAACCAACGTGTTGAGTTCCTTAAAAACTCCGCATTAACAAGCAGCGATGCCCTAAGATGTTTGCACGCAAAAGGCTGTCCCGATATCCATGAGAACCTACATGAAAAATTGCTTGGAAAGTGGAGTGAAACGGATTTCACAGCAGAGCTCCAGAACGTAAACAAATGGGGAAAAGGGAACAGGAGACAGGAAGAAAGGAAACAAAAAGTTAAAAAAAAAAAACAGTAACTCCTGAATGCCGGAGCTGTTATGAACACAGATAAGCGGCTATTTTTCATCTGGGTGGTGTCCATTTAGTGGAAGGCAGGAGAAGGCGGCGGTGGGAGAGTGTAGGAGCACTCGGAAGCGTGAAGGAAAGAGTTAAGATTGGAGGCACCCTCTCGCAAGCCCTCTGGATGCTGCGCAGGGTTTCAGCCCCCAAAGCCTTCCCTCTCCTCCTCCCTGCATGTGTCAGAGTGGGGAGGAGGCGGGTTCTGCTGATCTGCTAAATCCTGAGTGAAGTTTCCCCCATTTCCAGTGGCCACTGTTGTTAGAGGCTGGTTCGGAGTACGGCTGGGGTTGCCCTGACATTTCTGGGATCGCGTCCAGAGAAGAAGGGAAGGAGAAGAAAAGTCGAGATTTCTACAATTTACTTTTGTCCAAGAGAGCAGTAGGGGGCAGGAAAAGCGTTCTTTTTTTTTTTTTTTTTTTTTTTTTT